>NC_056577.1:5374665-5447165 GCF_018340385.1 Cyprinus carpio
ATCACTAATTTTATCCCTTAAAACTCATTTTTTAATTTTCAAAATGAAATATGTAAATGTTTTTCGAGTGTGAATAACTTCTACATAAGTTTAAATAGCTTGAATATAACGCTACAACTGTACCTCATTTAGTATGCACAGAGCTATGAATATGTAAATTAGTCCCCGCCTCCAGCCAATCACAGCAGCTCTTTCTGCTGCACCTTCACTCGGTTATTTAACTGAAGAACACTACACAATGGCAAGCAGTAATAATGGATTAATTCAGCCGTACAGAAGTCTGAACCAGAAGCAGAGGGACAAATCGTCTACAAATCCATGCATCAGAATGCTAATGCATTTAATCTATCGTTCTCTGTGACACACGAAGTAATTGATATCATTTAGCCTGATGATTACAAAACAGCTCATAACGTGGTGCTAATGACAAACCGTGTTCCTGTTCGCCATCTCAGACAGAAACGCTTTGCTAATAATATGAAACGCTGATGGTAGGACACGGACACGTTTTTGGTTCACTGCAGTATTAAGGAGAAGATGCTCAGCAATGCTGCTGACTGATGAATTTACACATGCTTTGTCTCTCAGCGTATTAAAAAACACCAGACAGAGACAGAAACATTGTGATTTTCACCGCAGGGGGACTTTCAGACCGTATCCACCTTTTCCTTCTCCCCATGAGGCTTTGTGCAAATTATGGGAGTAATTTCTGTTAAACTGTAAACAATCAGTAAGAGATTTGCTCTATGAATGCAATAAGCATTTTCAAACACTGGGTACAATGAGGTGATATTGAGTTGTTTTTATAGCTTTATTAAGATTTGACACATCCTCCTAATGCTGAGAGAAAACGTTCTGAGATCAGAATTCTCAAAACATCCTTATGATGTTATTTGTACTCGATGGATGGTCTAAGAAACGTTTTTATAACCTTTAAACAACGTTCAAAATGCAACTAGAAAACAGGACATTCTCACATTCTTAGAAAAATAAAAATAAACATTCAAATAACATATTCTGGAGCAATCATGACAAGAGAAATAGACATTTTAATGTTACCAAACACTCTCTCAATCCAAGATCAGAAGAACAGCTAAAGCTCAATCAGCGTCGCTCAGCCAGACTCCAGGCGCCTCTGGTCTTTTTATTTCTTACCATTAACGGATTTCTAACTAATGATCTGTTCAGCACAATGTTCAAAATGGAATGCATTATTAAGTGTAACAGAGAGAATCCTTTTTTCTTTCTTTCTTTTTTTGCCTTTATGAGGCTCCTTGAGTCTGGAACCATTAAAAATGAACTTGTGATGCATTTCTGAGTCAATAGATATTCATTAAAAATATATATATATATTTCTTTAACATTTATTAGTAAGGTGAAGGTAGTTCACACATTAATTAACATACACTTAAAATGAGCAATAAGGATGTTTATTAATAATTGAAAATGTACTGATATAAGACACAAATGTTCACTGTTAGGTAATGTAAGCTCAGATCCATTAAACAATGAACTAGTAGCCTAAACGTTGAAATTAACATTAGCTAACATTAAATTCTTTAGTTTATGTTAACTAGAGTAGTTAATTAATGTTAACACACCCATGAGCTAATGAGTCATTCAGCAGGTTTTAACAGCACTGTCTTAAAAACGACTGAAAGCTGCAACTCTCTCGAGCATTACAGCGAGCGCGTGCACAGAGACGCCCTGAACAGCCCACGGGAGCGCGCACCTGTCTCAGCGCGCTATAATAAAACAATAACACATCTCTGAGTTCTGCTGATGACTGTGAATGAGCAATAACCATTCCATCTCCATATCTTACAGTGTCCACCGCTGCGTCTGGATATAAATACAGCAGCTAGTCAAACATCAAACAGATAATGAATCTCAAAGTTGTTTTCGCAAATGATCAGGACGGACATTTAGCGTTGTACCCCCAAAAATATTCACAAACCGAAATAAAACGAAAATGAAAATAATTGTTTTAAAATGTCAAATTAACACGTATTTTAAATTTAAAAAACAAAACAAACGAATACATATTTTTAATTACAAATAAATACATCTATTAAACATTTAAAATTCAAATAAATATTTTAGATTACTTGTAGAATATTTATGTATAGTTTATTTTAATACTTAGTTTATACAGAAATGTTTAAGCGTGCGTGCGCGTGTGTGTGCGCGCGCGCGCCACGACGCCTCCTATAATGGTTTCTTCATTGATGCACTGTGATCAGATGAATGAAAAAGTTTCAGCGATCATTTTCTGAACTCACCTTTATTTGTGTCATTAAAGTTTGATGTGTCGAGATGATCCTGCGCGAGTCTCTCACAGAACGAACTGTCCGATACGATCGCGCTCCAGTGCGTTCAAACGTGCGCAAACCAACCCAGACTCTTCAGACAGAGATATTCCTCCAGAACACTCTAATCCACGAGACCAATCCATTCACGAGCAGGATTCAGTTCTTCGGCAGCTCTGCTTCCACGCGCTCCTCGCACTGATCTGTGGGAACGCGTTCAGGAACGCTCTTCAGACGCGTTTCCCTCGAATCCATCAGACGCGCACCGAGGCTCCATCTCCATTCATCTGCTGCTCCTGAAGACGCAGGAATACAATCGCATGCCCGTATGAGTGTGTCGCGTGGGTTCCGGAGGCTGTTGCATCACCTGGGCGGGCGCGCGCACCACTGCCTCAGGTGAGCGCACGCGGGAGCGCGCGTTCCCGGTGATTCGGTAGAAGCAAGACGGTGTTGCACATCCCGAAGCGCTTCAATAAACGTGTCTGTCAGCTGTAAGAACATGTCACTGTCACAAATCCTTGTGTGCTTCCTACCTAGACAGCATTTCTATTACGCGTCAGAAGCACTAGAGTGTTTTGCTATGGAAAAAATTTCTAAATGTCTCGTAAAAGTTAAAATCTTCCACATATATATATATATATATATATATATATATATATATATATATATATATATATATATATATATATATATATATATATATATATATATATTTATATATATATATATATATAAATTGTTCCAAGAACATTTCCACTGAACCTTACAAGAACGTAATTCAAATATTAATAATGTTATAAAGAACGTTCCATAAATATTATTTTAGGGATGTTTTGTCCAAACATTTACATAATCATTGTAATATTAGGGACATGTGGAGACATTTCTACTTTCATTCACTTTATTTTTAGGAAATAATCATTAGCTATGGCTTAAAGTAAACCAAAAATAGCATTTATTTGTCTTCATTTCATTGCAAAAGAAAACATATCACATTATTCTTCTGTGGAGAAGTTCTGAACAATCGTCACATACAGTAGCTCATTTGACAACAGATTTGTCAACCTCCAAAAATGACATGAAAGAATCATAACAGTAATCCATATGATTAATGCACTAAATCTTCCGAAGCCAAGTGTCTCATATTTCAGTCTATTCTTCACACTAAACATCAGATGCCTTCAAAGACTTCAGAGAAGTGTGGATACAGAGAAGAGATGCAATAAGCTCCTTCAAAAGGAAAAAAACAACAACATACGGGTTTGGAGTGACATGAGGGTGCGTGAGTGATGACAGAAAGTCTAATGTTTTCTACTCCTCAACTCAAATCATTCTTTCACTGTGCATGCACACTGTAACTTGTAACTTGTAAAAAAAAAAAAATAAATAAAAAAAAGTCAGCAGATGAGGCTCAGAGATGCTCAGTGATTCTCTCTCACACACACACTTTAATAAACATGTTCATTAAGTGCTTTTGACACCAAACACAACAGCCAGATCAATTACATAATCATTCAGACTAAACAATAATGACACTCTGATTCCAGTCTGAAGAGATTTACTGAATCTCCTCACTCAGACCACAGACAGAACAGCTTGATTACATGTGTTCAATCATATCAGAGACCCACACATCTTCACCTGAGGAGTGTAAAAGTCCAGCACTCCACAGTCATTAAACACCATTTACTTTAACTCTGTCACTGCTGAACGAAATTCAAGGCCAGCACTCACCTAAGCATCAAATATTCAGCTGATCTGAACAAATTATTCAGTGTAAATCAGCAGAATGATTCGCTTCACTGAGAGTCATAAGAGTCTATATTCTTTTAATCAGATCAATGTCACTGACGGCTCTTACAGGATGTGTTTTATAAAGCAGCAGTGGAATACATCCATAAATGCACTGAAATATTAAGCTGTTAATCAGTATTTCCCAGCTGCAGTAAACGGACAGGAGCGAGACGGTCTGTGTTGAGATGTGTGATATTGATCCGTCTACACACCACCAGAACACTGGCAGCTCAGACGCTGCTTACCGCGGTAAATCATCATCATCAGCCTCTCCCACATTCACATTACAGAAAGTGAAATGTGAAAGTGAAAACTGAAAGTGTGATTTTTTTTTAATGATAATTAAAAATATATATTTTTACATTGTTTTTACAGAGTTTTATGCATTATGATTCAGAGGCAGAGATTTAATGACAGACAAAAAACTCTTTCTGTATGTAACAATTATAGCTTTATTGATGAAATCATAAGAGCTGTGCACGAACAAAGCGTTTTAATGAAATTCATCTATTCATCTCAGCAGGTGATAATTATAGTTTACAGACTTCATCAACATGCAGCTGACAGACGATCACTTCAGCATCAGCATAACACACACACGCTTGAGCAGCTGCTGCAGACGCTGACGGATCAGGTGTCTGCAGGTGTCTGCGTCTGTTTGCTTGTGTCTACAGGTGTCTGTGCATGTATGTGCATGTCTGCAGGTGTCTGCGTATGTATGCACGTGTGTCTGCACATGTCTGTAGGTGTCTGTGTCTGTATGCACGTGTGTCTGCACATGTCTGTAGGTGTCTGTGTCTGTATGCGTGTGTCTGCAAATGTCTGCAGGTGCCTGCGTCTGTATGCGTGTGTCTGCACATGTCTACAGGTGTCTGCGTATGTATGCACGTGTCTGTAGGTGTCTGTGTCTGTATGCATGTGTCTGCAAATGTCTGCAGGTGCCTGCGTCTGTATGCGTGTGTCTGCAGGTGTCTGCGTATGTATGCGTGTGTCTGCACATGTCTCCAGGTGTCTGTGTCTGTATGCGTGTGTCTGCACATGTCTGCAGGTGTCTGCATCTGTATGCACATGTGTCTGCACATGTCTGCAGGTGTCTGCGTATGTATGTGCATGTGTCTGCACATGTCTGCAGGTGTCTGTGCATGTATGTGCATGTCTGCAGGTGTCTGTGTCTGTATGCGTGTGTCTGCACATGTCTACAGGTGTCTGCGTATGTATGCACGTGTGTCTGCACATGTCTGCAGGTGTCTGCGTATGTATGCACGTGTGTCTGCACATGTCTGTAGGTGTCTGTGTCTGTATGCGTGTGTCTGCAAATGTCTGCAGGTGCCTGCGTCTGTATGCATGTGTCTGCAGGTGTCTGCGTATGTATGCGTGTGTCTGCACATGTCTCCAGGTGTCTGTGTCTGTATGCGTGTGTCTGCACATGTCTGCAGGTGTCTGCATCTGTATGCGTGTGTCTGCAGGTGTCTGCGTATGTATGCACGTGTCTGCACCTGTCTCCAGGTGTCTGTGTCTGTATGCGTGTGTCTGCACATGTCTGTAGGTGTCTGCGTCTGTATGCATGTGTCTGCGTATGTATGCACATGTGTCTGCACATGTCTGCAGGTGTCTGCATTTGTATGCACATGTGTCTGCGGGCTCCAGCAGGGCGGCGCTGCGAGAGGAGATTCACTGCATCACTGTACCAGTGGAACATCAGGACTCGTCTCACCAAACACTCCAATGGGCTCAAGATCTACTATAATTACAGACATCTAGCTGTCATATTCATAATGACTGACAGATAAAGTCCTGTCCTACTATTTTCCTTGAATCTGGTTTCCATCAGAAATACATCAGATTATGCAAGTAAAATGGTTTGTGAATGTTGTTTATCACTGATTTTATCTGGGAATGGCAAATGTTGCTGCGCTGAAAACATGAATTTAAACCCCACTCTTCAAGTACCCACTCTGCATTTTATTTTAATCCGAGCAAGATTTAGAATTGACCTTTAGAAATTAAATTAGTCAATTACCAAGACAAAGTTAAAAAAAAAAAAAAAAAAAACTTAAAAAAAAAAAATAGAAGCACATGAAGCCTTAAATTTCAATTTGTTTTCTGCCATAGCATTGATTTGTGTTGTAAAATTTGAGGCACATTCACTCGTTCTTTCTCTTTTTCTCACAACACACCATATTTAGTATATTTGTATTTGGTCGTGTCACAAACTACATCAAGCTCAGATTAAAAATAAGTGCATTGGAAACTAAAACTAAAACCGGAAGGGCCTTCCAAGCCAGCTAAATATTATCCAGTCTGAAATGCCAATTCAAATATTGCAGTCAGTAACAGAAGCTTTTATACTGGCAGTGAAGAGTGAGGTCTGTACTGAATCATGACAAACGAGCAACACTTCCTTCCTCACCATCTGCACTCACTGCGAGGAAACGAGGAGAAAAACAATCCACATCTGAAAGCGTTTGACTTCAGAAAGTTGGACAAGAACACACAACTTCAGTATTTATGAGATGAAAGAAAAGACTGCAGTCAGTGATGCTCTCAAACACATATGTGCACAAAAGCACACAAACGAGAGAATTAAAAGCTTCAAATAACAGTTTAAAATACGTTTTTTTTTTAACAGTCTTATATGTTTTCTTGTTATTTCTTGTTGCTTATAAAAACTAGTATTTACAGTATGTGTATATTTACTTATTGATTGATTTTTATTTTGTTCATTGATCATGTAAAGGCCAGTGCTTTGGCAATACCTACTTTACATGTCATGCCAATAAAGCTCTTTTGAACTGAACTGAGAATTCTAAATTGTGTATAGAATTCTAGAGTGTTTGTTCTTTCTTCTAGTGTTGATGAGTCACGTGAGTTTGACCGGAAGTGTCCGATGTTCCTCTGGCGCCCTCTAGCGCCGCACATCACAGACACACTTCGGCGATTCCTTCATCATGAGAATCCTGCTCTGTTCTCTCTTCCTAATCTTTTTTGAATTTTAACGTTTTTTAACTTTAGAATTTAAGGAAGGTGCAATCATGTTATAACAACGAATCCATGTCCCCATTATTACTGTGTTTTAGTTAATCCACAGCTTGTTGATTCGTTGCATAAGTTTGATGTGTCGAAATTTCGATCAGGTGCCTGGCCGGAACTGCTCCTCTCGCGCTCTCATGCGGCACGGCATTGTTTCACGCGCTCATGGCACTTCTCAAGACAAGCATGCTTTCAGAGCTCCAAATGCACACTAAAACCTCTCAAACACGCTGCTGCCAGGATTCTAGGAACTTCACATCACTTTCACTAGCATTTTTAAAGGTTGCAAATGTAAAAGTTAGGACAAAATATTATTTAAAAATGTTTATGGAACGTTATTATTAGTTATATATTTGATATAAGTTCTCATAATATTGAGAGGAAACATTCTTAGATTTTTTTTTCCTCATTGTTAATGTTAACAGAAAACATTGCAACAATACATCCAAATGATGCTGTTCGTTTGTGATTAATGTTCTTATAGTGTTTTAGAACATATTTTTGTTCGCTGAGTAGAGATTACAATTACCTCATGATCATGAAGAAAAATGTTTATTACAAAATCTGAACATTAAGCATTTAATGCTGAACATTAAACAAAAAATGTCATTTTTTAGAGGCTCTGACCAAATGTTCCTTGCTTTAGTCTGTTTTTTTATGACTATATATATTCAATAACGTAAATGTAATATATTCAAATGAAAATGTAAATGTTTAGTTGACACCATATTATGGTAGAATGCCAGATTAACAACAGAGAGAAAGACCAATGAAACACTACTACTGTGTCAAAATTTTATTCAAAGGTTTTTATATACAGATACACAGACTCTGAAGCACAGTAGCGTCGGATGCTTTCAGAGCCAGTTTAACTAGATGAGTCACACATGACATACAGCCAATCAGAAAGCAGCTTTTGTTTCCATGCCGATAATCATGACTGGCATACAACATAAGAGTGTTGACAGGATTCATATATCAGCTGAGACACGTGTCAGTCACAGAGAAGAGAAGCATTAAACCAGAACACACATCCTATAAATGACACGAGCATGCAAAGTTTCACGCACACTCTTGAAAAGAAAGGTTCCAAGAGGGGGTTTTCACAGCAATACCACAGAAGAGACTTTGAATGTTAAAAGTCCATGAAACCATCAATGCCAAAAAAGAATCTTTATTTTTTATTTTTTTGTGTGTGTGTGTGTGTGTGTGTGTGTGTGTGTGTGTGTGTGTGTGTGTGTGTGTGTGTGTGTGTGTGTGTGTGATAGTTCAGCCTAAAACGATCATTCTGTCATTATTTCTTACGTCGTTCGTTAGCAGAATGTTCTGGCCATAGGTTCTTTGAGTTTTGCCATTATGTGTGTCTAAGAAAAAAAGACGAATTCACATCATTTGAAAGATTTCACACTGAATGCATCAGATGAAATATGGATCAATATATTGTCTAGTGTTAGAGTTAAAGAATATGTTGTTTATAAGTTGTTCAAGGAGGAGAAAGCACTTCTCTTTCTCTTGTGTGTGTAACTCCAGTGTTGCTAAATGGGTAACACTTTACAATAAGGTCCATTAACTATTTTAGTTAACATAAACTAAGAATGAAGTATGCTACTACAGCATTTATTATTCTTAACTAATGTTAATTTAAACCTTTACTAATGCATTATTAAAATCAAAAGTCATGCTTGTTAACATTAGTTAATGCACTGTGAATTAACATGAACTAACAGTGAACAACTGTATTTTTATGAACTAACATAAATATAAAGACGAATAAATACTGTAATAAATGTATTGTTCATCGTTTGTTCAATTACAGTTTTTTACAATCACTTTGCTACTATTTTCAGAACCTTGATGTCATTTTTCAAAACTCTAGACACAAAACTCAAAACGGTTATCACTTGTAACACAGGCTGTCTAATGTTCAAAACATTGCCTTGCGCATTCACATCTTTAAAGAAATCTTGCACTTGCACAATCATTGGTTCAAAACACAAATTTACTGTGAAATACCATTGAAACATAACTATAGATCACCCACACACAAGCAACCGATAGTTTCACTGTGTCATTGTTCGTACAATCATTAAATATTGTAGAACAAAACAGGTGATACAGGTTTCATTATGGTACTACATGTACAGTAAATACATCTCTGTAAAAGTACTGCAGTAGTAGAGAGAATACTACAGACACAGTGGAATCATTGAACAAAGTTTGTAATATATTGATGCAAAACACTACAGTACAATCACAGCATAGGTTTATTTGAATCAAAGCAAAAATAATTAGCTATGAAATAGAAAAGAAAAGACAGTACTGTAAAACATCAAATGCAGTGTTCCTCAACTTGCTTGCTTGTAAGAAACAAAACAGGAGTGATTACTGTACTTACATTGTCATCAACTCTGTGTTGTGGATTTGGCCACAGGTTCTACATCACAATGGATGTTTTCATTAGCCAAACATCTTGGAAAAAACCTTCGGGCATGGCGAATCCAGGCCTGACACTGGTCTGCTGTGATGTCTTTGCAGGCATCATCCATGGCCTGGAGAAGAGTGACTTGTTCATGAGGGTGCCTATCATGAACCTTCCATCTCCATGCGGAGAAAAAATCCTCAATCGGGTTAAGGAAGGGAGAGTATGGGGGTAAATACAGGGTGGTAAGTTGTGCATGGGCCTGAAACCATGCTTGCACCACATGAGCATGATGGAACCTGACATTGTCCCACACAATGACATAGGTCACACCTTCAGCTCTACAAACCTGATCGAGCTCATCAAGAAAGGTGACAAGGAGAGCTGCATTATATGGTCCAATATGAGGTCTGCGTCCCAGCACACCATCTTCTGATATAGCCGCACACATGGTAATGTTGGCCCCACGTTGTCCAGGTACTTCGGATGGTTGCCCGCTGGCCAATGAAATTCCGACCTCTCCTCCTTGTCTTGGCCAGATTAAAACCTGCCTCATCCAAATATATGAATTTGTGATGGTCGTCATCAGCATCCAGCTCCATCACCCTCTAAAAATACATTTTGGAAAGAGATTTAGAGATTACTGTAAAATGTAGAATTTTTGGGAATGTTTTTACAACAGCCATCTTGAAACTGAACTTACCTGAACATACTCAGTCCTCATTTGCTTCACTCTGTCTGCATTTCTTTCGAAAGGCACACGGTATAGTTGTTTTATAGATACCTGGTGCCTTTTCAGTATGCATGCAATAGTCGACAAACTTATGGATCCCACATTGTTGAACATGTCTTCATTGACCATTCCTTTGACCAACACGTCTTCCTCCCACCACTGCTTAACCTTCATCACCTGCTGGCTCCATGTTACGTATCACTATGCTCTTGCAATTGGATCCCAATCAACTCTTCTCTATATACTCATTCCACAATGTGCACTCAATCATCAGTAACGAGTTGGCAGAATTGGACAAGCAATTACAAGGGCCTGCATCTATACAGTGCAGTACTGTCAATACTGTAAATAGTCTGAAAAGGTGGTACAGTATTTGGGGCCATAGACACAGTGTGTGATGAAGCATTATGATAAAATATTAGGCTACATCCATGGATATTGTAGTCTAATTAGTTGATGCTCCACGCTAATTGGTGACAATGAATCTCGTTATCTTGAAACTTTCATGATTTACATTAAACATGGAAGATTGTTTGTCTGTTTCCATACAACTATGCATTAAGAGTAATGCAACAGTTACTTTTGATTTTGAGCAGTTGTATCAATTGATAGTTAGATCATTGTAAGGAAATTAATAGACACTCATTTGAAATGTAATGTGTGAATTGCCTTTTGAAATAGTAGCACTTTGATGTTAAGTTGTGTCATATTGAACAGGTTTTTGTTGAATGAACAAATGATCTAAGTTTTATGTGTATTGTATCCAAGCAATTGAGAAAAGGATTAAAGTTTTGAAAAATGTGCATTTTGATCATTGGTTTTGAGTTTTGTGTCTAGAGTTGTGAAAAATGACATCAAGGTTCTGAAAATAGTAACAAAGTGATTGTAAAAAACTGTAACATTAAATAATGGAACCTTATTGTAAAGTGTTACCGCTAAATGCAATGGTTTGTAAATATTTTTTGTGTTTTTGTATTTTCAGATTACAAATGACTTGTATTTTAATTAAATACATTTGATGTGCAAGTATAAGGTGGTTAAGGGGTGAGTTACATCACTTTACGTTAAACAAACCCCTGGTGTCTATGTCTGTATGCTGATTCTGGTGCATGTGCAAAATCAGCAAAAACATGAAAACAGTGCAAAATAATTAAAGTCAACCAAAATAGCAGAAGTACAAATAGACTCGGCATTCTTATCTCTGTCAGACTAAACCGTGTTCATACACACAGGAAGTGTGAGGGTATACTTATTTAATTATACTTGTAAATGTCTTGACTTATTTAGTGAAATATCATGATAACCTACTAGTAAGAAAGAGTTTACTAGTCCTTAGTTAAAAAGGTCTTATAAATCGATTAAACCATGTTTGTACTTAAAGCTACTATTTTGCACAAGTTTCTGTAGAAAATATCATTAACCTGATAGGTAAACAAATGAAGTCACGAATGTAGTGAAACAAATGTGTGTGTGTGTGTGTGTGTGTGTGTGTGTGTGTGTGTGTGTGTTTGTGTGTGTGTGTGTTCGCAGAGGGAGGGGAAGATGATTTACACTTTCTGTTTCCCCTTTTTACCGTCATGCATGCGCGTCATGTTGAATGTGAGATAAGCTTGACTTCTGTTCTTCCTCCCAGTGTTATGAAATAATATCTGAGCGCGAAGCTGCAGGTGAAGCAGACATCGTGAGGCTCAGACGACAGACAGACAGATCATCATTTCATGAGCTGTAAGTACAATGATCTTTCTAGATTCACCCCATCCTTCAGTGTCTCTTTCTGAACCTTCAGCGTTAACAAAGACTCATGAGGAGATACACGTCTGATAAAAGTGTTTTTGTTGATGACAAACTCACACATCTCCAGTATATTAAAGGGGTAAGCGAGGCTAGAATCACAGGATCTCAGAGTCAAACTTACAAAAATGCTTGTTTTTGTTATTTTAATTTAACATATTTTGACACAACAAAAGCACTCTGACACCATACAAGAGTCAGAAGGTAGATCGGACTCAAAGATTGAACTGTGCTGTCAGAACAAGAGTATTTTTAATCAGGTTAGGGGCAAGTTGTCACATGTTTTATATGCTGTCATTTTAACACATTTTAATAAATTAAAAGAAACCTGAAGGAATAGCAATTTGTTAAATTTCAAAAATGAGTGACAACTAGCCCCGCTGTTTCACAGAGCTGACACATAATGTCAGGCACATCAGTGGTTCACGCTGAACCGTTATGTTGCAAGATTCCAGTTTTACACTGAGATCAAACGTGTGTTTCGGTGAAGCAAATCTGCCTGTGATCCGTGAGCAAAAACCATACACAAATGAGATGAAAGGCTTTGCATTGCTGCAGCTGCACGGAAGCAGGTGAGCAGAACACGAGCTGCTTACAATACAAACCTCATCACTGCATTTTGGGGAATTTGTGCTTCAGACACCTCTGCTCAGAAGTTCACAAACCCCTGCAGAATATACAAAATGTGCATCATTTGAACAGAATAAGTGGCATTATGACAATTGCATGTACTGTCCTGAATAAGCTACTTCACATAACAGATGTTTACATTTACTCCACAAGTCAACATGTTATAACTGTTACACTGTGTGTCATTACCTGGATGATCCACGACTGTGTTTATGTTTTGTGATAGCTGTTAATGTGCCTTAAGCATCTTCTAAATAAGCATCTTCTGCGTATTTCACCCCTTTCCAACAGTGAGCGTATGATTATGAGATCCATCTTTTCACACTGAGGACAATGAGGGACTCAAACACAACTATAACAAAAGATGAACACATTTACAGACGCTCCAGAAGGAAACACGGTGCATTGTGAACAAAATGATGATTTTTTTTTTGTTTTATTTAGTACTGCTGTTCAGAAACTACATAAAATAATTATGTTTCCCAGAAGACAAAATAAGTAATTTACCCCAATTGTCCAATTCAACAGGATTACACCGCCAGCATCAACACACAATTATATTCCATCATCTTTTATCACTAGTCATTGCTGAAGGAAAACGGTTGGCGATCAATACATACACAATTATATTCCAGCATCAACCAGCTATAAAATCTTCTGACGATGAATTTAAAAATTCTGTAAGTTCAAAGTCAAGAGACAATTTCCAAAAAGTTGACTTTTTACTTTGAAATACTTAAATTCATTTACACATTTTTACTTTCAATTGAATGTAGTTTAGATGCAGCATTCATACTTTAAGCCATGATGTTGTCAAAGTTGAAAAAGTCCTGAGATATGCTTTTTTTTTTTTTTGAGAAATTGTTCTCAAACAGAAGAGATTATTAAAGTCACTTACACAAACTACTGTTTGAAAAGCAACCTGTTTAGTCATAATTGCATCATTCGGGGGGATCTGTTAGTACTTAAATAACTTGCTGCAAGTCAAAGTTTAATTTATTGATTACATTTTTTATTTTTATTTTTATTTTTTTTACAAGGACACGCTAGGACACATTTCTCAATATGTAGGTCACTTTTCGAAACTCTCAACACAGCTACCAAAACACTTCATACATGATTCAAATGAACTCATTCTTTTATAACACTCAACAAGCACACTGTCCTTCATAAAACTATCACCTAAAAGACAGCATTATACAATTTCGTCAAATCTCTTTACAAAACAAGAATGAGACATTTCTACTGTTTAGAGTTTGTTGCGGTATTTGTTACATGCTTCATGCTTACAATACACTACAAATTTATTTCTAGAGATGGTAATGTAATTGAAAGACTAGAGACTGACAGTTTTGATAGTGTTTGATTGTTTAGATTCAGCACATACTTCACTACGGTGTTACTGTAGAAATGTAGCAGGGTTCTGTCTTATTCAGTTTTGTATTATGTTAGGTTTTGAACTTAGGTTGAACAGTTTTGCAAATTGGCCTGTAGGTACATAGAGTTTGGTGGAGTGAGAAAAGCATCGATGTAATTTGACCGTCACTGAATGCGATTTGTGCCAAAGCAGTCATAAATTAATTATCCACACTTTAGCTCACGTAGAGTTTTGCGTATTGAGAAATGAGTCCTAAAAAACTGTAATTAAACCTTTTGATGACATAATAATGCTGATCATTACATCAGCCTAATATTGTTTGCAATTTGAACTCAATTTTCTGTGCTTTTTTATTATTATTATTAAGTTGTAGTAACTTGAAAGTGTGTTGATGATTTTGTGGATTTTTAGTTCCAAGCATGCGTTCGCAGGATATGATCAAGAGTGTAAAGGCTGGAATTAAGTGTGATTTTAAGTAAAGGGACGGAGCTGTTTGACATTTGACATTTAAAGAAGGTTTCTGTTGTGCTGAATGTTTGCTTGTGGTTGGCGTTGCAGAGCAGAGCTCATGGTTAGATTGTGGGTGGATACATGAAGGTCTACAATGACTCTACGGCTGCGTCCACAAGCTGAAAATACTGCCTCTGCAAACATCACACGGAGGGAGGATGAATCCAGTGATCGTGTCACATCATGTCTACTGGAACACCTCCATCTGACTGATTTCTGAAGGCGGCATCCACAGTCTGTTGTTTGTGATTCTGTAGTTCAGCTAAATAAATTAAGCTGCGGTCGATGGTCAGTTTGTGTGTAAATGTACATTTCTGACCAACTTTTCTCACTTTTGATGTCACTTCCAATGAAAAATTGGTATTGTAGTAATTAATATGTCCTTTGTTATCACCTAAGCTTAAATCATTACGCTGCCTCAGAAGTCTGTCTGAAATCAGTTTTGTTTTCAAACGCTGCAAAGAGCAATGACTGAACTAATGGCAAAGACTTATTCATTAATTAACATGCTAAATACAGTAATTTACTTTTAGAATGTGCTTTGCTGTCTGCTGATTTAACCTGAAATGCTTGAATTGGTTTTAAGGCCAGCACTCCAACAGATACCTTAAGTTTGAGTGTTTATGCTATTTATTAAGCTCCTGTAAGACAAAGTAGTTTGTTAGTGAAATATTATTTAATTAGAAGATGTTATAACTCAGAAAGATTGATGCAAATCTCTTTTTTGTTCAGCCGAAACATTTTTTTCCCCCAACTGACAGAATTATGCTCTAAGAACATTTTGCTAACATTCCCATTATGTTATGAAAATTTTATTTCTGATCGTCCTCAGAACATTCAAAAAGTCCAGTTTTAAAAACATTTTTTCTTGATTATTTCAGTATTAGAGAGGAGATTAAAAGAATGTTAGGGGAATGTTGCTTTTGCTCTCTAAGCCGTCTGAAGCAATAAGTAACATTTAAAACATTACAGCCTAAAACTAAAAAAAGTTATTAAAAAAACATTCCCTGATTGATGAATAAATAATGTTTTTGAGCTAATGTTTTGATAATGATAACTTTGAACAAATGTTCTATTAGCGTTAGGTTTGTTCGTAACTTTGCGAGAACCTCGCCAGATCGTTCTGAGAAAGTTGCCTGTTAGCTGGAAGTCATCTGAGTTCTTTATAGGTCATCGTTTGTGTGAGTTTTCAATCAGAGGTTGTGTTGTGATGTCTGGCGTCTCAGTGAACATATAGCCGAAAGTGTTGAGTTAGTCGTGGCCAAACACACTTGAAACTGCAGTGAATGTCACTGACTGTGTGAGTTCAGGCCGGAGCGTGACATGAATGACTGAAAGAAGAAAGACAGACTTGGAAAGTTCTGAAAGTACTGACTGAGGGTCAGTAAACGACAGAAAGGACATGTCTGGGTGATGTGTCTCTTTCATGTGGTTATGCTTTAGTGTGAGTGTTCGGCTGGTTACGATGTGAATGTCAGCAGTGTTTGACTGGCGTGTGGTTTCATGTGTATGACTCGTTAAAGTTGCAGTTTTCACTCTGTTTATTCTGTGTTTCTCGTTCTAGTCTCTGAGTTGTCTCCATCATGGAGGCGACAGGGAAATATGACTTCACCGCCACAGCGGAGGACGAGCTGAGCTTCAGGAAGGGAGATATAATCAAGGTGTGTTCAACATTTACATCTGCAGCTCACTGCACATACTGTATGCATCACATATCCACCGACACTTTCAGATACTTCAAACCAGAGTTCTGTCCATACTTCAGGAGCTCCTTCTCGTGAGTTTAATCATCACATGCTCCTCTGTAGATTTTAGGCACCAATGACGACTGGTTCAAAGCAGAAATAGGTGGCATGGAAGGGTTCGTTCCACGGAATTACATCAACATCCATTTCCCAAGGTAACAGAAGTCACATCTCACTGAAACACGACTGCCAGAGTCTGTGGCAAGCTGTTTTAACATTTAATCTATTTTTATAAACATTTACTAGTATATGTTTTCATACTTCTAATACTTATTTTTAGCTACTAGTATCTTTTCCAGTAGCTACTAGTGCTTATTCATTAGATACTAGTACTTATTTCAATGGTTACTAATAACAATTTTGATGTTACTAGTTACACGTTTCGATTTTTGCCATGGACTACCAATAGTGACTAATACATATTTCTAGATGACAGTACCCATTATTAGATACTAGTCATTATATAATATATAATCATTTTACACTAGTACTTATTATTAGATACTCATACCTATTAAATAGATACTAGTATTTATTTCATACTAGTATTTATTTACTAGATACTAGAACATATTTTTGATAGTACTTATTCAATAGATACACATTCAGTAGATACTAGTACACATTCAATAGATACTAGTACACACCTATTAGATACTAGTACACATTCAATAGATACTAGTACACACTTATAAGACACTAGTACACATTCAGTAGATACTAGTAAACACATATTAGATACTAGTACACATTCAGTAGATACTAGTACACATTCAGTAGATACTAGTACACATTCAGTAGATTCTAGTACACATTCAGTAGATTCTAGTACACATTCAATAGATACTAGTACACACTTATAAGACACTAGTACACATTCAGTAGATACTAGTAAACACATATTAGATACTAGTACACATTCAGTAGATACTAGTACACACTTATAAGATACTAGTACACATTCAGTAGATACTAGTACACACTTATTAGATACTAGTACACATTCAGTAGATATTAGTACACATTCAATATATACTAGTACACACCTATTAGATACTAGTACACATTCAATAGATACTAGTACACATTCAATAGATACTAGTACACATTCAGTAGATACTAGTAAACACTTATTAGATACTAGTACACATTCAGTAGATACTAGTACACACTTATTAGATACTAGTACACATTCAGTAGATATTAGTACACACTTATTAGATACTAGTACACATTCAGTAGATAGATACTAGTACACACTTATTAGATACTAGTACACATTCAGTAGATAGATACTAGTACACACTTATTAGATACTAGTACACATTCAGTAGATACTAGTACACACTTATTAGAAACTAGTACACATTCAGTAGATATTAGTACACACTTATTAGATACTAGTACACATTCAGTAGATAGATACTAGTACACACTTATTAGATACTAGTACACATTCAGTAGATACTAGTACACACTTATTAGATACTAGTACACATTCAGTAGATACTAGTACACACTTAATTAACTACTGGCACACATTCAATAGATACTACTACACAATCAGTAGACACTAGTTCACATCTATTAGATACTAGTACACATTCAGTAGATTCTAGTACACACTTATTAGATACTAGTACACATTCAGTAGATACTAGTACACACTTATTAGATACTAGTGCTTATTCCAAATCTATAGAGGTCATTGGTAAAAATGTGAAATATGTTACTAGTAACAGTAGAATAGTTACAAGTCACTACTGAAATAATTACTAGTATCAAAGAGGGTATCTAATGAATAAATAGCTTAAGAATGTTACTAGTACCTAAAGTAGAAGTGCAAGTATCTGAAGAATAAGTACCATAAGCTAATGAATAAGTACTAGTACTTACTGAAATAGATACTAGTAGCTAACACAATAAGTACTAGTCACATTAAACTACATACTAATATGTTTTAAGGATTAAATATTAAAATGGCTTGCCACAGAGAGAGAGCGAACGGAACAATTGCAATATTCTGTTTGTGTAACACCAGATTGACCAATACACAGGAGATCACTGACACTCAGCATTGCAGTTAGTGATGTTTGCCTGGTCAGTCCTCACTATCTCTAGAGCTCCTGTAACACTATTACATTTAATTGTAGGGCTGGATATTGATACAGATTCCCATTCAAAGCTCTAGACCTGAAAAATGAAAAATCTTATGTAGGGTGTGCTGCAGTTCAGCCAATCAGATCTGTCTCTATTCCAGTAAGCAGCTCTTTACGTCCAATCAGCAGCCAGTGGATAACATCAAGTCTCGCCCTGTGGTTATTTCTTATTTTAGGTAGTAAAGAGACTTCAGTTCCATGCAGTTTTAATGAAGCCACATTTATAAACTAAACTGCCTGCGTGAATAGAAGCTCTGTCTTTCTGACCGCATAATTACTCTAACAGAAATCTGACCTGCTCCATCATTCGAGTCAAAAGAGATGTCTTGGCTTTGAGTTTACGCTGTCAAAATATAAACTTGCTTTTATCATTTTCAGATTTATTCAAAAATATTACATAATTAAGGCTGTTGTAGTGTAAATAGGAACAAATACAAATAAGACAGTGACATCTAGAGGAGAAGACTGGTAATGATATGATTGGAAATAAATTCGGAAGATCTATCTGTGGCTTTTGGAAATCAACCAAAAAAAATTATTTATTTACTTATTTATTATTATTATTATTATTATGCCCTGGTAGGCCACAAAATGCATTTATCATGACCAGTGGTGGACAGTATTTTACTTTGTTACTGTTTTTTACCTAAGTTAATTTTTTTTTTTAAGTATTTGTACTTTATCAGCTTATTTTAAATTTTACATAATTTTTATTAAGCATTAAATCTCACTTTTATTCAACTTAATTTCTTAAAACACTGTTCAAACTAAAGATCATGTGTATTTTTCTGCTGTTCAAACTACACTTTTGACCTTAGCAACCACTCACAACACCTTAGCAACAGCACAGGCAAACTCATTTTGTATATAATGTATTAAGTATTAAAGCAGTGTTTCTCCAGCTGGTATCAGGAGAACACCAGCCGTCAGTCAGCACAGGAAGAACTGATGTATCAACCAGTCGGATCCTTCCTCATCCGAGGCTCCCAGAGTTCACCGGGAGAATTCTCCATTTCTGTCAGGTACAGCACACACACACACACACACACACACACACACACACACACACACACACACACACACACACACACACACTGTGCTGGTGATCTTGAATGCTAATGTGAATATAAATGTGTTATTCATGTGTGTTTGTGCCGTCAGACATGAGAACGACGTGCAGCACTTTAAAGTGATGAGAGACCGGCACGGTGAGTATTATCTGTGGAGCGAGACCTTCAGCTCCCTCAACAGACTGGTGGAGTTCTACACACACAACTCCATCTCCAAACAGAGCCGCGTCTTCCTGCTCACAGAGCAGCGGGTGAGTCCAACCATGGGAATATTACTACACTACTGCCATAGCAACACCCAGGGCACCCTAGCAACACTATAGCAACCACCTAGCAGCACCTTAGCAACCGTTAAACATTAGAGGACCCAAGTTAACACATGGCAAACACCTAAAGCGCTCATGGCAGCGAGTTCTGCTCAGCTCACATTTTCTCCAGAACATGTTTTTTTCTCCAAACACTCACTGTTTGTGTTTCTTCCTGTTCTGTCTCTCTCTCTCTCACCCAGAATACCTCTGATTTCCCGCACAGGAAGTCTGCTGAACCGCCGCCCATCTCTCAGGTACAGCTGCTGTCACTCCTGTGACGACAGTCACGTGATGAGCTTCAGTCTCACATTATGCTATTCTTCTGCAGGAGAGACACAATTACAGAACACCAGCCCCAGCTTGTCCTCGCCCACCCGAACCCTCACCACCACCACAGGTCACACACACACACACAGGTCACATGATAATACGCAGTTCGATCTGTCAATAGTGCTAAATCAGACGCTTCTGTCTGTTTGTGTGTGCAGGCGTCTGCGCCGCAGGTTCGGGCCATGTATGACTTCACTGCGGAGGACGCAGATGAGCTGAACTTTCATGCTGGAGATATTATCGAGGTTTTAGATCAGTCCGATCGTTTCTGGTGGAAAGGTGTTCTGCGCGGGAGAACCGGACTCTTCCCCGTCAACTACACCAGTCCGGTCTGAGGATCCGTGACACAGACCTTCGGCTTAAAATTTCACCTTCTGCTTTTTGAGTCATGATGTTGCATTATAATGATATATGCATAAATACATTAACAGCTCTGAATTTAAGAGACACATTTTTACCTTGTCATGTGTACAGAACACATGCACACACACACACACACACACACACACACACACACACACACACACACACACCTGTAAAGCATTGCTCTTCCTGTTGGCACAGAGATTTGGAAAAATTTAGTCTGAGCACTTTTACAAACAAGTTTATGAATCCTTTAGAATTGTATGATCCTCTGGATATAAACTGCCTGAGATGTGATCTTCATCCAAGTATTAAATAAATAAATCCATATTTAATAACACATACAAACGTGTCACAACATTATTGAACAAATTGTTGTACAATCTTGAAAAACATCAGAATTCTCTTTCTTTCGACAAAACCTCCCTTTAGACCAGCTGCTTAGATTCTGATCTGTGCGGCTCACCTTTCATCATCAAACAGCGAGCCACACCCTGCTGACTCTAACCTCTCATTTAAAGGAATAGTTCACTCAAAAATGAACATGTGCTATGAATGTGCTCACCCTCATGTCATCTAATATGTAGATTCTTCATCAGATTTGTAGAAATGTAGCACTGCATCAGTGTCTCAGCAATGGATGCTCTGCAGTGAATGGGTGCCGTCAGAATGAGAGTCCAAACAGCTGATAAAAACATCACAATAATCCACAAGTAATCAACAGCACTCCAGTCCATCAGTGAACATCTGGAGAAGACAGAAGCTGAAACACATCCAGCATTAAGACGTTTTTAACTCAAATACATAGAGTTTATAATTCATAATAACACTTCCTCCAGTGAAAAAGTGCATCTCTCACATCAAAATCCAGTCACATATTTGTTTAGAGCTGTTTAAACGCTGCTTGATCTGTGCAGATTTCTCTCCTGATTCACACCAGAACACTTTTTCACTGGAGGAAGTGAAATTTTTATTTTCATTTCTTGGAAGAACTATTCCTTTAATATGCTATTTTATATATACATCACATCAACACAAACCAGTAAATTTCAGCTAAAATTCAGCAACTGCATTTCAGAATATCCTTACATCTATGATCAAACGATATCTGAGTAAAAGTAGATGCAGAGGGAAATAAACGAAACCACATCAGAGTTAAAGCTGCTGGTCTGGTCTGAATAAGGAAGGAAACAGTTGAAAGTGATGAAATATTAAAGTGATGAATGATACTGATCCACAGTTCATCTGAGTGTTAAAGGGCCTTAACTGGTTTTATATGTCAGAACTCACATATTTAATACAAATTTCTATTTTATTAATATTTTATAACAGCTCCAACTGTCTAAACCACTTATAATTAACCAGTGGTTATGTTCACTTAAATAACATATAGATTTACAAACCGAAATGTTCAATTATACGCACATGCACATAGAAATGTTCAAAGTCCAAATATTTGTTTCTTGGATGAAGTTCAAGTTCAACCCTCCTGTTGGAGTCATTCGTGCTGAGACAAAGTTTCACTTCCACCGCATTTCGCGTGAACTCCACGCGAGCTCCGGTGAGCGCAGGTGAGGCATTCCGAGCGCGTCATGGCGGAGTCGCAGCTGCTGTGCCTGGAGGACGGGCTCATGCCCCCCGCGGTGCCCGAGTCCCGGCCGCAGTTCTATTACAGCGAGCAGCAGCGGGCGGCCCTGGAGCGCCTGATCACCGACGGAGACGGAGCCTTCAAGAACCTCCTGAAGGACGAGAACGGACAAGACTTCCTGTCTGCGCGGGAGATCAAGACCATCACCGGCACCTTCGTCAAATACCCGAGCGAGGAAGACGATGGAGCGAACCGCGGCAGCCGAAACGACTCCGGGTCACTGCGCTCCACGTACTGGCCGCAGATGTCGGACACCGAGGTTCCGCCGCTGGACATCGGCTGGCCCTCATCCGGGCTCTTCAAAGGGGTCACCCGAGTGTCAGTGTTCACTCACCCGCCCAAAGAGAACAGCCCGCACATCAAGGAGGTGACCCGCAAACTCATACAGGAGTCCTGCAAGGTCAGAGCGCGTTCAGAGTCAGATTCTGTTACTGTTACTGCATGGACATACTTTATGAAGAGGTTTTAGTGTATGCTACACTGTAAAAAACTTTTTTTATTTTTTATTTTTGTATAAAGTTATATATTTAGTTGATTTAAAACCAGTTAATTTAAAGGGTGCCACTTTTCTGTGTTGCCTACTAACAATCCCTAACTAGTAGGCTATCAGCTGGTTACTGTGGTTACCGTGATAAATATTTATATGGGGAATGCTGCTCATCATCATCATCATCACTTTCGTTTTCTCTTCTCTTCTGATCGCTGTCACTCATTACTCTGGAAGTGTCAGGGATAGATGTGCCTCATGTGATTAGCATCTAAATTAACTGGTTTATAATAGTACACTTAAAAAACAAAAAAACAAGGTGTGAAATGTAACTGGCAGCTTTGGGTTTGCAACATTTTATGCTTTACAGATTGAATTTAAATGGACAGTAAAATGTATATATCATTAACTTAAATAATGTTAATATACAAAATTCCTAAAATCTGTTTTTTTATATTTACACTGTAAAAATGAATTAAATAAAATATATAAAAAACAAAAACGTACTGGTACTTTTCTGCCAGGATATTGTCCATTCATTTATGTTAACCCTAAAAAACAACGGAATGAAGTGCACAATTCAAAATACATTTAAAAATATACAAAAAAATAGACTTTATATTAATAATTTTGTAAAGGATTTATTTACAGTATATAATACACTGACAGCTCCTACACAGGGAATCATTAGTAGCTTTTCAGAGGTAACTAAAGTGATCAGAAAATTAATGAAATGAAAAATCACACAGGAATCTGGGAATGTCAGTTTTACAGTTGATTATTTTCACTATCAAAAACTGTACTGTAACTGTAAATTTGCATGAAATGCCCCATTAGATCTACAACAGTTTACACAGGTCTGTCTCTGTTTCTCATCTCCAGCAGTGCTTTCAGATCTTGTTCAGACTTGATCAAAGCGTCTGTTTCTAGAGGAGCGACTGCACATGATCTGGAATCACTGACTCACAGGAAATTACACACATTGTGTTTCCCCAAACATCTGTCCTGTGAAAGAAGCAGGGAGTGTGTGTGTGTGTGTGCGAGTGTGTGTGTGTGTGTGTGTGTGTGTGTGTGTGTGTGTGTGTGTGTGTGTGTGTGTGTGTGTGTAATAATGCGCCGAGCTGATCGGGGTGAAAGTGTGTTTAATCTCACAAATCATCTTCACTGTGTTCATGCAAATCTCATTTCTGGTTTTCATCACAGAGGAAAATCAGTCTCAGCACAGCAGGCCGGTTTCTCCAGATTCCTGAGTGTGTGTCTGATCGTACAGAGATCACACTGATATCTTACCAGCCTTTACAAATAAACCATAATCCACAGAGGAAGAAAGACACACTTATGTATTCCTGCTGGGTTTAGTGAGATGTCAGCTGGAAGATCAGAAAACAGAGAGAGCGCTGGGAAGAAGAAAGTGTGTGAATCAGCAGCTCTGCATATTTACAGTCTGAAGTGTTCCTGTAATCCTGATCAACACTCGTCTCCTCTGGAAACATCATATCAATGAGTCATGAGAGGCTTTGGGTTAGAAACAGACCCAAGCCACTATTCACTAAAAACCTCAAATTTCATTTGCGTTCAGATTACAAAATTATTCATCAACATTCATTATGCAGGGTTCATAACTGAACGTGCCACAGCAGTCTGAGATGTTCAGTGATCCACAGCAATCATTAACGAGAAGATCCACAAACAGCACTGAATGCTTTGACAAACACATTCTCTTTCCTGTACTGACACTTTCTCTATTGAAACAGGAAGCAAGGATGGGTAATATTGAAGATCTTTTCAAATAAACAGGCTTCAGTTCCATCTGATGAATCATAATTTAGTCAGAGGCAGAGGATCAATATTCTCGGTTCATCTGCTGCTGATGAGAATGAATGAAGTGTCTGTCTGTGTTTTGTCCAGGTCGTGGCTATCGTGATGGACCTGCTGACCGATCTGCAGATTCTGCGGGACCTGTTTGAGGCGTCCAAGCGCGGCGTGCCCGTCTACATTGTGCTGGACGATCAGGGAGCGCCGCTCTTTCTGGACATGTGCAGCCGGCTGAAGGTCGGAGACAGAGAGCTGAAGGTACACAACTAAACCATTAAAAACACTGTTAATACACAATTACCATTTTAGATCGACAAACTGTACTATATAAGATTTATATTCACAAATAGAAAGCATAAATCAAGGCTATCCTAAAAATTATGTGCACCCCGTGTATATATATATATATATATTGAATTATATATTTATTATTATATATTTATATTTATATATTTTATATAAATATTATATTTATATTTATATATTTTTTATTTTAAATATATAAATATATTTTATTTTTTATAATTATATATTTTTTTAATTTATTGAATATATAATAATATAAATATATATTTTTAAAGCAGTAAAATATATTAAAAATCACAAAAACTTTTTAGTCTATAGCACATGCGAACATTTGAATAAAATTTGGCAAGGAACATACTTTAAAATGTTCCCCAAAAAAAGTGTATATATATATATATATATATATATATATATATATATATATATATATATATATATATATATATATATATATACTATATTCAAGTTATTTGTCACTTACAAGTTATATGACATAGAACAAGCAGTGAAATGTAGGTCTGGCATACTCTTTTTAGACTGTGAAAAAAAATAAGAGAAAATTAAATACAAATAATGAAATATACACAATATATTAGACTGCTACACAGATGATGTGCAGAGATGTAAACAATGTGCAGTGAGGATGAGTTGCAGAGCTAGCTTATCTCAAAAAAGTGCAGTGTGCAGAGAGTTATTGAGCAACCCTACACTACCAGAGTCTCTAAAGTGCAGTGTGTTTAATGTCCATGTTTAGTAGTCTGATAGCGTGAGGGAAGAAACTCCTTCTGAGCCTCTCCGTTTTTGGGTGGGTGGAGTCTTTAAGGATCTTTACAGCCCTAGATTTACATCTCCTGGTGTGGATGTCTTGCAGAGAGGGGAGAGATGTTCTGGAGATATGCTCAGCGGAGTGCACTACTCTTTGCAGGACTTTAAGATCCTGGGCTGAGCTGTTTCCATACCAAGATGAAATGCACTGAGTCAATATACTTTCTATAGCCCCGATATAGAACGTTTTCAGGATTCCAGAGAATACCTTGAATTTTCTCAGAGTCTCAGATGGTACAGTCGTTGTCTGGCTTTTTTAACTTGAGCTTGAATGTGATGAGTCCAGGTCAGGTCCTCGGAGATGTGTACACCAAGGTATCTGAAGCTGCTCACTCTCTCCACTGGGGTCATTATTAAATCATTAACCCCATTTTGATCTCTAGTAGCTATTCACTTTTGCTGTTTGCATTTAAATGTAGGCTACTGCAAGATAGGAAATGTATTTTATTGCCCCTGAAATATATTTTGGTATATGAAGGTTGAAAAAGAAATTTAATTGAGCTTCACTGTTTACATAATATATTCAGCATATTTTTTAAATATATTCTGGATGCAATTAATGCATTTTTGCCATATGGGTCTGGTCAAAATGTCAGCTCATGTTTAATGGTTCATGTTTCCGTCAGAATGTCCGGACTCGGACCGTAAAGGGAGTCGGGTTGAATCTGTCCGTGGGGAAAATCCCAGGAAACGTCCACAGCAAGTACATGCTCATCGATGGAGATAAAGTCATGTTTGGAACGTACAGGTGAGCCAGTGTTTTCAGTCTGAACCTCCTGAATGATGTTGGTCATATCTCATATGGATCGTTGTGTCTCCTGCAGTTTCTCCTGGAGCTCTTCTCGGATGGACAGAAACATGATCACGGTGATGTCGGGGCAGGTGGTGGATTTCTACGATAATGATTTCCGACAGCTTTATGCCATCTCAGACAAACTGGACCTCTTTAAGGTGTTTCACATCAGTAAGCCCCAAACGGGAACGGTGTCGCGGGCCGCCGTGCCCAAACGCCCCGAAGCAGCCACTTCACGCTTCCAGGTCAACCTCGGAGATGTGAAAGTGCCTGCACACAAGTACCACAATCCCAAATACCTGCTAGCGCTCGGACAGATCCCGGGACGCACGGAGCCGCTACAGGACTTCTTCAATAAGATGGAGCCGCCCGATCCGGAGCTGGAGCCGGAGCCGGAGCCGGAGAATCCCGCAGAAGAGCTGGAGAACCTCACACCTGTTCCCTCTCCACCCGAGAAGAAACAGTCCAAGAAATTCAAAACACTGACATTTAGCACAAAGCGGTGGAAGAAAGGGAAGAAGGACAAAACAAGCGACACGGTTATTGAAGAGAGCGCGGCGAACCCTTCAGACGACGCGTCTAAACACACGCTTCCCAGAGACGAGACGCGGGACACCCTCAAAAAGAAGAAGAGAGGATGCGGGTGCCTTTTTAAAAAAAGCTAATGAGAGTTTTTTAATCACAGCCCTTTAAACGAGCCACCTGTTAACCCTCATTCGGACGTGTCTACAGAACACAGGATTCCTGATGTGTGTGATACGATCGATGTGAGAACTCGAACCTCTCAGATCAGTGTTCAAGTGTTTGACAGCGACAGTGAACCCTTCTAATGATGTACGAAACTGTGTTTCTGACGTCCGTCATTCTGGAAGCGTGTGGAAAAGGGGAAAATGGTGCATAAAGAGACTTAAAAAAAAAAGGGTTTTATATTCTGGGTGACATTTTATGAATTTAATTTTTACATTTTTCATAATCTGCCTGTAAATGTTTGTATCTCTGGGTATACGGCATAAATCAAGATTTTTTTTTTTTTTTTTATAAAAGATATTTTTACATATAGACTCTGTGGTCTGTAGGCTTTAGACTTTGTAGCCTCTTTCAGAAAATCAGTTTGATACTTCAGACACTTAAATGATCATTTATTGTTGATTTTTTAATCATTAATCATTTAGTTGGCAATACTGAATTTAGTTTTAGGTCATCAATACATGGATTTGTTCCGATGAAGTAGACTATGGTTTATCAGAAGAGTTTTGATCATGTTGATAATTTCTATGGCCTAGAAATGCATATAAATACTGTATGAGACAGTATGCTAATATATTCAGTAGTTCTAACGCCTGTAATAAACAGACATTATAACTATTGTTTAATAGAATGTTACAACAAACATTTACTTTAAGTTAATTTGAGAGGATACAATGTTGTAGCACACATTGCCAAACAAGCCTTCTGTTTTCAGTGAACAAACAATAAAATCAACAATAAAAGTCAATGAAGAAGCCCCGAACTTTAAACTTGACTTTGACCCTTCAGGGGCTAGAATCAACAAGCCGTCCAATCATTCCTCCCTCATATAAACAGTTTATTTCCCAGTCTTTAGGCTGCAACACACACACGCTTTATGCTCACAGCTGTTGAGAACGGATCGGCTGTCCTCGATTCCATTTCCTGTCAGTACTTCAGTATGTCACCACACCATTCAATCAACAAATTAAACACAAATACACATGAAATACATAAGTGAATATTTGTGTAGTGCGTCTCACACAGAGCCAGCAAACTGAGAACACTCTGACAAGATTCTTTCAAAGGTATGAACAAACATTACTTCAAAGTTATCTGTTCTTTAATAATGTTCTCAAAATGTTAGCCGTTACTTATAATGTTGTTTATAGAAATTTTTTTCTGAAACGTTTTAGCTGGATGTTAATCTAAGTTACTTGTTTCAGAACATTCAGAAAAACATTCCCATAATGTTAGCGAAATTACCAAATGTGATGTTAACCAAAGACACATCAGCCAATCAGATGCCAGATGAGCCAAACTTACAAAATTAAGATACTGGGTAGTTTCTTATCAGCTAAAAGCTGTCACAGACACAGATGTGATTAGATTTGACTGAAAGTAGCCTGACAAAAGGCTCAGAAAAGGCTTTAAATCGTTTACAGCAGCTTTAATTTAAGAACTAAAGTCTGTGCGATCAGAGACTCATGAGTGGCGTCGCCCTCTGCTGGTGGATCTGAGCATCTCACACACACACACACACACACACACACACACACTTCACAGAGCTCGTGCCGCAGACTCACGAGACAGCAAGCAGTAAGAAGTGCGTCATTTAAGACACGGCCAAAAGTGCACTTCTGCTTTTATTCATTGTTTGACATTGTTTAGCCGGATCTCTGTCTGTCTGTCTCTGTGTGTGTGTGGGGGGGGGGGTGATGGGTGGGGGTGTGTGTGTGTGTGTGTGTGTGTGTGTGGGTGGGTGTGGGTGTGCCTTCTTAAATATATTTTGGGGACAAATTTGTACCCAAAAGTGAGCAAAACCTGACAAAATCGCCCAAAAAAACTCCATTTGGGGAAGTCCTCATTTGTAAAACTGCCATAAAAATAAAGTAAACAAAGTTTTTTTGATATTGCAAAAATGTAAACATTTCTGTGAGGGGTAGGGGTGGGTTTAGGTTAAAAAGTATATAACTATCTGTATATAAAAACAGGAGAAGTCTATGTAATGTCACCATTTGGTTGGCTAAGTAAACGTGTGTGTGTGTGTGTGTGTGTGTGTGTGTGTGTGTGTGTGTGTGTGTGTGTGTGTGTGTGTGTGTGTGTGTGTGTGTGTGAATGTTGGTGAACTTCTTCTTTTAACAAAACCAACACAAAAGTCACGTTTTGTAACGAGTCCTGACTGCACTAAAGTGTGTTTCAGCTCAAACTACACAAAGACTTTTCATAAACGACTATCATCACGTGACATTTAGTCTCAGATAACTTTAATCAAATAATCTGACCACAAAAAGGATCCGTGGATTTACTGCAACAGCCCTGAACAGGAAGTGACCAGAGATGAGTGAGAATGTAATGAGCTGCATGCAGTCAAGACCACTTAAACAGAGACAGAGTCCAGACCAGAACACTGTATAGAGCTGTCACCAAATCACTAATGAAACAATACATTCATCACTGCCCTGCAGAGGTGGAGCAGAAGTTGCTTCAGAGTTATGAACAAGAAAATACATCTGTCCATCAGAGAGCACCCTCCACTCTCGGATGAACACGTTTCCTCGGATGCTCCTCGTGGACTCATGCTGAAGTTCTTGAGATGGTGGAGGAACGTCTCGCTCGGAGGTTTTTAACATCATGAACGACTGAACTGCCCTGGACCTTCGTGAAACCACCGGCAGATGTCACATGCTGATGTTCTGATGGAGGAAGTGAAAGCGATGAGGTCATTTCACATTTCTCTTTTCAAACGCCGCTGTTGCGTGAATAAAGACCAGAGTGCAGAGCTTTCACCCTTTTTACAGACGTTAGAAGATTCTATTCACGTTTGATTCTGCAATCATCTTTAACGACACAGATTTATCTTCTACATGCACTTCCTCTAAATCTGAATGAGATCACGTTTAAGAAGGTTAAAATAAGATCACACACACACACTACTGCTGGAGTCGCTATCATATTTTTAATGTTTTGGAAAGAAGTCTCATCTGCTCACCAAGGATGCATTTATTTGATCAAAAATACAGTAAAAATTTTGAAATATTATTACAATTTAAAACAGCTGTTTTCTCTGTGAATATCTATTAATCTGTAATTTATTTCTGTGATGCGCAGCTGTATTTTCAGCATCATTACTCCAGTCTTCAGTGTCACATGATCTTCAGAAATCATTCTAATATGATGATTTGCTGCTCAAGAAACATTTTGGTCAATAATTGGTTAAGAACTAATAAACCAATTCTGTCTGATCCAGAAAGCAAATAAATATGCAAGAGAAGCTGGTCATTCATGTGTGTGTGTGTGTGTGTGTGTGTGTGTGTGTGTGTGTGTGTGTGTGTGTGTGTGTGTGTGTGCGTGTGTGTGTGTGTGTGTGAATGACACTGAACTTCTTCTTTTAACAAAACCAACACAAAAGCCACATTTTGTAACGAGTCCTGACTGCACTAAAGTGTGTTTCAGCTCAAACTACACAGAGACTTTTCATACACGACAATCATCCAAGACATTTAGTCTCAGACAACTTTAATTAAATAATCTATTGTACATTTCATCACCTTTAATCTTTCACACTGTATGATCTGTAATATTTACAAAAATATTTTACATGAAAAACATTTGTTAAAAAGAAGTCAAAGTAAATGTGTTTGTCCTGAATGTGTCGGCGGCTGCTTTCCGCGTCTCAGCTGTTTCTCCCGGAGGACATTCATTCCCACACAAGACACCGGTATTCTCACAGGTGTCTGAAAAAAGTCAATAAACTCGATAATGTCTCAAATATGATCTCAGTCGATTCTCTTCAAATGAGCCGAGCTGCTCCACATTGATTTCTTAGATATATACTCAGAGCTACTGACTCCTGTGAAACATCTGAGACTGAGCTGATCTCCTGAGCTTTAATGAATACGCGCTTCTGTCTGTTTGCAGTCGTAGTTCAGTCGCTGCGGTCATTTCTCTGGCACTGTGTTGATGACTTTCTTCTTGCGGATGGACACCAGATCATAGAAGGGGTCTTTAGTAATGCTGGCCCTGTGGAGACACGACACACACATGTCAGACGAGTCGCGTGTGTTCAGACGGCGCTGGAGAGATGCGTGTGTTTGTACCTGATGGACTCGATCCAGTCGTCTCTCTCCTCGGCTGAAGCCGCACAGATGGTGTACGACTGATGCTTCCCTTCCACCACGCGTCCGTCCGTCTCCGTCTTACACGCCTTGATCTTCTGACCCCGGCTGTTGGGGTTATACAGCTCCAAACAATACTACACACAGGTCAAAGGTCACAGGTTAACCAGTGCTAATAACACAGGCTCTGTTCAAACCCTCGTGAGCCGCATCACTCTCTACATAGACAGCTGTCTTCTTAGGCAGCGTCCTAACAACAGTGATGTTTGTGTGTTTCTAAGCTATTGCTAGCTCAAATAGTCAGCTTTTAATTAGACTGAACTATTTTATCAGTAGTTTTTTTTTGCTAGTGATACTGTAATAGAGTTTTCATTTCAAAGTGACATATCTTTCATTTCTAGGTGTACATCACGTTCACTTATTTCATGATACATACATATATTTCACACCCAATGTATTTATTCATACTCAATTTTTAATGAGGCTTATATTTATTTATTGCAAGATGTATTCAGTGATTTAGTCACTGTATTTCATATTTCATGATTTTTTTTTTTTTTTTCATTTTTAGACATATTTAAGGTGGTATTTCACGTTACATGAAAAATATACAGCTCATTTATGCTTAAATTTCACTCTACCTTTATTTATTCACTGTAAAATTCCATGACACATTTAATAAATGTTTTATGTATTTAACTTTTAGTCTGTTAAATCACTCTATTCTCAATGTTTTATATTTATTTACAATAAGGTTTCATTTGCAAATATTTCCTCATGATCTCATGATAATCTCAACATTTAAAACATTATTAAAATCAGTTAGTTGCATATTATTTAATGGATCTGAACTGACATGAACGAACAATGAACAGTGGTATTTCTATTAACTAAGGTTAACAAAGATTAATAAATGCAATGCAAATGTATATCAAATGTATATAACATCAACTAAGGGGAATTTATTGTAAAGTGGTACTAATATTTCGTCTCGTGCTTTGTTAAGTAATTTCATTCTGTGATTATCCCATGTTTGTGTCCACTGTTTAAAGCAGCTTTCTCATGCTGCTGACCAGGTTTAGGTTAGTAACACAGTCTCACCGGTTTGCGTGGAAACATGACTTCCCTCACGCACAGATTCTCCAGAGGAATGATGCCACGCGGCTCTTTGTCCTGAACACAAACACACGATCACTCCTGATCTACACACCGTCATGCATTCAGAGAGACGGCTGCTGCTCTTACCGTGGTATATTCAAAATAATACAGGCAGTTATCAGTCAGGATGAACCAGCGTCTCTTCCACGTCTTCACACGGCCGCCTGCCCACAGATAAAACATAACACTTTCAGATGATCGTATTCTTATAGTCTGAGCATCTATTTGACACGAAGACAATGAACACAAAGTATTCAGTTTAACAGATTTACAATAAAAATAATCAAATCAGCTCTTGAGTTTATAGACTTGACTGTTTGTGTTATAAGCAGTGCAGATCAGAAGCAGTTGAATCTTTATGATATCTCATGCATCTGCAGTGTGTCTCATCTGAGCTGAGCTGGGTTTTGTTTTACCCAGTTTGAGCAGCCATCCCTCTCGGTCCGGGTTGAAGAAGGTGTGCGTCAGATCGTTCCCATCATCCTCTGGGATTTTGAAGGGTTCGTTGCGTATGCTGTTGTAGAGATTCTGTTGATGCAAAGAAACACACATTTTCACCAAAACCCCAACCTTCGTGTTAGTGCTGCTTGTTGACGCCACTGACGAATAATTAACACCAGTGTGTTTTTTGTGCTCAGTTATAACATCCTCACAAGGCCTAATAATGTAACAACAATAACTTTGTGAAATACGCACATCATCTTTCATGGAAATTCATATATTCATTCAATAAATGCAATTACATTAGAATAGTAAAACACAATGGGGCTGTTACCAATCAAATGAAATCAATATTAACACTTTGCACTGCATACGTGGCAGAGAAACTGCATTTAAAGCAGGATTTAGATGTTTATGTGGAGTGTTTAATGCAGCTCAGATATGCAATGAATGCATTTACACTAACTGCATAAATAATGTTAGAAGATTAATGTGTTAAACATAAAATATACTTGAATTAGAACTCTGAAATGATACCTTAACTATGAAACTAAAACCAGCAGTAGGTGGCGACAAATCATTCAGTCACTGATTCACTCATTCATCTGATTCATTCAAAACAGCCGATTCATTTAGGAATGGAGTGAACCGTGTTCAAGTATACTACACTTACTATAAAAAGTAAAAGTAGTATACTAGAATGCAGTTTCGATTATAGAAACTGTCTTTATGAATGGGTTTTTGAATCAGTGACTCACTTCAGAAACAGTGAATCATTCGGGAACGAAACACCACCGTTTTGATTGTGTTGGTGAAACAGAGCAAAACAGTCCATACTGACAATATCGTGTCTAAAATGAACATCACTTAATATCATCTTGAACATAACATTACCTTTTATTTATTTATTATATACCATTGTATAAAGTGTAAATTAGAGTTTGTAAAAATAGAAGAAAAATGAGCATCCGGCTCAAGCCTGTGCTGTTATTTCAGAACAGGTCTTTCCAAACTACAACCAGACGGATGGACCTAGCAGCATCATGTGACCAGGGCTGATTGTGATTGGCTGCTCACCGTCAGAAGCTCATTGGGTAGGTCTTGTCCGTTGTTAATGCCGCGGTTCATGCTGATGAATCTCTCGAGAGAGGTCTTGTCCTTCACGTTGGGATTGTGCAGACTCGTGTTCAACATGATGATGGCGAACGACAGGATGTAACACGTGTCTGACGATCACAATAACGACAATAACGAATTATTTGTCATTCACTCAAAAAAAAAAAAAACAGGCCTAAATTTTATATTTATGCATTTAAATTGCATATAAAATATCCATTTGGATTAAACTTAATGTGATGCATACTGTACAGTCTATTTGTCATTTTATTAACTATTTGCATTAATTAGATTTTATTTACATAAATCAATGCATTTATTCAAATTGCTTAGAAGCAGCATAACCCATAAAGCAAAATATAATTTTGTGGCCAAAATATGTTTTAAATATATGCAAAATATATGTTGTTAACAGTGATGCTCAATAAAATATATATTTAAAATAGAAAATATATTTGGTTTCAACCCTCATTTACCAAAATATATTTTAAAATGTATTTCAGGGGCAAGAAAATACAGTCTACGTTCAAAAGATCAAAATGAATAATGATTTAATAATGTTTATTATATAAATAAATATATATATATATATATATATATATATATATATATATATAATATATATATATATATATATATATATATATATATTACATTGTGAAGTATGTTCTTTGCTGAATTTTTTAATTTTCTGAATTTATTTTTTAAAAAAAATTCAGTTCAATTTTCTGAATATTCTAACGTTACAAATGTGAATTTATTTTTATATAGCGCAAAATATATTTTTACATTTTTTATTTTTAAATATATTTATGTTTTTAAAAAAACAAAAATAGAAATAGAAAATATAGAAAGATGTAGAAAATATATTTACGCAAATTTTAACAAATGTGTTATTTGGCCATTTATTTATTTATTTATTTATTTATTTATTGGAATATTTTGAAATATATTTGACTATATTTGAATTTTTTTTATTTATTTACTTTTTTTATTATTATTTTTTTTTTGCTGTAGGGGAAACCTGTTTATGTGTGACTGACAAATATGCATCACTTTAAATGTATTTGTTACTGTTCAAACTGTGTAAATGCATGGAAAATATTTTTTGAATGTATTAACTGTTTATCAGCATTTTATCAGCCAATTTAACCTGTGGACTGGAAGACGTTGTCGTTGCAGTTACAGTAGCGCGTGGCGAAGGCCTCCATCATGCGGTCAATCTTCTGAGCTTCACCCGGCAGCCGGAAACTCCACAAGAACTGCCTGCAGAAAGAACGAGATGAATAGAAATGAGACGAGTTCAGCGGCCCGTCTGTGGATGAAGAAGAGCTGGTGTTCTCACCGTAACGCCTGGACCAGGTTAAGATCTGAAAACTCGTGCAGCTCCACGAACGCTTTGAGAATCTGCAGGTGCATGTCCTCCCTGAAACACCAGACATGATCAGATCCACATTCACACACACACACACACATCTGACGGTCAACAGTTCACATGTCACCTCTCTCCCAGGAAGTCTCCGATGGCGGTCTTATTCAGTCCTTCCTCTTTATACAGAAACTCAGCCACTCGCTCTGGTTTCCAATCCAGAAGCTCATTATCCACCAGAAACTTGATTCCCTGAAACACAGAGCGGTTTGAGCCGTTCAGTGACCGAGATAAAACAAAGAAGAGACGCTCGTGTGTGTGTGTTTATCAGCTCCGTCCACACCAGTTCCTCCACAGTTCAACATCTGTTTTTTGAGATTTTCCTTCAAACCCACACTTCCCTTTTCAGCAGAATGACTAAAGAAAAACTAAATCCCTCGATGCAAAATCAGATAAACTCTTACTCTGGTTAAGTTTTGGTCACCTATGATACTAGATTAGATTAGATGTCAATAGTGACAGTAAAGACATTTATAATGTTACAAAAGATTTCTGCTTCGAATAAATGCTGTTCTTTTGAACTTTCTATTCATCTGTGAAACCTGAAAAAGAAAATGCATCACAGTTTCCACAAAAATATTGTGCAGCACAACTGTCGATAATAATCAGAAATGTTTCTTGAGCAGCAGATCATCATATTAGAATGATTTCTGAAGATCATGTGACACTGCTGAAAATACATGCTGAAAATACAGCTGCACATCACAGAAATAAATTGCAGTTTAACAGATATTCACATAGAAAACAGCTGTTTTACATTGTAATAATATTTCACAATTTTTATCCCATTTTTGATTAAACAAATGCAGCTTTGGTGAACAGGAGAGACTTAATGCCCCAAACTTTTGAACACTAGTGTGTGTGTGTGTGTGTGTGTGTGTGTGTGTGTGCGTGTGCGTGTGCGTGTGTGTGTGCGCGCGCGCGTGTGTTGTCTATAGTCTAGTTGGATTTGTTTAGTGTGTTTGTGGTGGTAACACTCTTGTCTCTGAACCTCACAGAGATCTAACATTCACGTGTCTCTCTCTCTCTGTCGTCTCTTCTCAGCTCTTCAAGTCTTCAGCAGCTCATGGTGGTCTCTCTGTTTAATGTGCAGCAGCAAAACCACAAAGATTCAGAACGAGAAAAACCAAAAGTATTTCAGGTTTTGACCTGAGGGAGTTCAGATCCTCCACGTCATTCCGTCTGTCACTCTCTCTCTCAGACACACACACACACACACACACACACACACACACACACACACACACACACACACACACACACACACACACACACACAGAGACCTGAACAACATGCTGCAGTCTGAGGCTGAATGTCTCTCTCTTTGTCTCAAATCTAGAGAATGAAACCAGTCTCTCCTACAGTATGACGAATCTGTGGAGGTGAGTGTCTATGAACGTTCCACTCCTCATCTCACACTGGAACATCACCATCACCATCATCATCATCATCATCATCATCATCATCATCCAGATCTCACCTTTTTAGGATCCATGTTGAATTTCTTCTTGCCGCTACAGAAGCGTTTCTCCCTCTCCAGCGTCTTACTGTGAAAGAGACGCAAAACAACTTCACAACCAGAACATCTGACAGACTAATATACTGACTAAAACTATCAGAAACATTTCTGTTAACTGAAATAATATATAAATATTAGATGGAAAACTAAACAAAAAATTGAAATGTTATCTTGACAGCTAACTGGAAATAAATAAAAACTAAAACTCAACTAAAATTTCAACTAAAAATGAAATAAAAGCATAAATTAGCCTAAATAGCAATATTTTAAAAATAACAATAATAATAATAATATAAAATTAAATAAAAAACAACAAAGTGTAAAATAAAAAATTAAACAAAAAATAATAATATTTTGTCATTTTAAATAAAAATGACAAAAGGACATAACAAAATTACTAATTATGTAACTAATATTAAAATTTAAATAAAATAAAAAGTATAAAATCAAAATATAAATAAAAACTATAGTAGTATATAAATAATAGTGAAATAACAGTGGTTTGAACTGAGTGGCTGTGTAAGTCAGTGACGAGATGAAGGCAGTCAGTGTGGTGTTAGTGAGTGAATGATGTTGATAGTGTTTCTCTACATCTGTGCATCCAAATGTTCATCATGAAGCGTATTCTCTCTGATCATGAACATTCATCCATTCACTCACTTGTCTTCTGCTGATTTGAAATCCTGAATGTCTGCCATGACGTTTTCAATCTGGTTCTTCAGTTTCTGTAAGAAAAGCATTTTAAAGATTCAGAACGGACGATCAGCCCAGACTGGTCGCGGCGGAGGTGTTGCAACAATATATAGTGATATTCTCAATGTTTCCCAGAAAACAGGATACAGGTTTAAATCATTCGAAATACTTCTGCTTAATGCTACACTGTCAGATATGCAAAAGAAATCTATTGTATCTCTTCCTCTGGCTACGGTGTATAGACCACCAGGGCCGTATACAGAATTCCTAAAAGAATTTGGAGATTTCCTCTCAGACCTGTTGGTTACCGTTGATGAAGTGCTAATTGTCAGAGATTTTAACATTCACGTTGATGATAAAAATGATGCATTAGGACTTGTGTTTACTGACCTAATAAACTCTTTTGGAGTCACCAGGCCCACTCATCGTTTTAATCATACGCTAGATTTAATTATATCGCATGGAATCGATCTTACTGAAATAGATATCGTACCTCAAAGTGATGATGTTACTGACCATTTCCTTGTATCGTGCATTCTGCGTATTGATGATAATAACTATATAGCTTTGCATTATCGTCCGGGCAGAACTATTGTTCCGGCCACCAAAGACAGATTCACAAATAACCTGCCTGATTTATCTCAACTGCTCTGTGTACCCATAAATACACATGTACTAGACAAAAATGACTGGCAACATGGGCTCTATCTTCTCTAATACATTAGAAGCTGTTGCCCCCCATCAAATTGAAAAAGGTTAGAGAAAAAACATACTGTGCCATGGTACAACAGTAATACCCCACGCTCTCAAGAAAGAAACTCGTAGTCTTGAGCACAAATGGAGAAAAACTAACTTGGAAGTTTTTAGAATTGTGTGGAAAAACAGTATTGTCCAGCTATAGACAGGCTCTAAAAAAACTGCCAGGGCCGAGCATATCCACAAACTCATAGAAAACAACCAAAACAATCCAAGGTTTTTATTTAGCACAGTGGCTAGATTAACAAATAACCAGACACCACCCGATCTAAATATTCCCTCACAGTTAAATAGTAATGACTTTATGAATTTCTTCACTGATAAAATAGATAACATCAGAAATACAATAACAAACGTAGAATCTACAGCGTCTAATACTTTAGTTTTATCCACCGCACCCAAAGATAAACTGCAGTGCTTTACAACTATAGGACAGGAAGAGCTAAATAAACTTATCACTGCATCTAAACCAACAACATGTTTATTAGATCCTGTACCCACTAAATTACTGAAAGAGTTGTTACCTGTAGCAGAAAAACCGCTTCTCAATATTATTAACTCGTCGTTATCTTTAGGTCACGTCCCAAAACCATTCAAGCTGGCGGTTATTAAGCCTCTTATTAAGAAACCACAACTAGATCTCAGTGAACTGGCAAATTACAGACCCATTTCAAATCTTCCATTTATGTCTAAAATTTTAGAAAAAATTGTGCTCCTTCCTGCAAAAATTACAAAAAAATGATCTCTATGAAGAATTTCAGTCGGGTTTCAGGCCCCATCATAGCACAGAAACTGCACTTGTTAAAATTACAAATGACTTGCTTCTTGCATCAGACCAAGGCTGCATCTCATTGCTAGTTTTACTTGATCTTAGTGCTGCGTTTGACACCATAGATCACGACATACTCATAGATAGATTACAAAACTATACAGGTATCCAAGGGCAGGCTTTAAGATGGTTTAGATCTTACCTGTCCGATCGATACCACTTTGTTTATTTAAATGGGGAGTCATCTCATTTATCACCAGTAAAATATGGAGTATCACAAGGATCTGTCCTAGGTCCTCTGCTATTTTCAATATACATGTTGCCCCTTGGTAATGTCATTAGAAAAATACGGGATTAGTTTCCACTTTTATTCTGATGATACTCAACTATATATCTCAACAAGACTAGATGAAACTTCTAAATTATCTAAGCAAGGGGGAAGTCGTGTCCTAATGGTTAGAGAGTTTGACTCCTAACCCTAAGGTTGTGGGTTCGAGTCTCGGGCCGGCAATACCACGATTTAGGTGCCCTTGAGCAAGGCACCGAACCCCCCACTGCTCCGGGTGTGTGTTCACGGTGTGTGTGTGTTCACGGTGTGTGTGTGTTCACTGCTGTGTGTGTGAACTTGGATGGGTTAAATACAGAGCACAAATTCTGAGTATGGGTCACCATACTTGGCTGTATGTCACGTCACTAACAGAGTGAGTTAAAAATGATTGGATGACCAATAATTTTCTCCATTTAAATTCAGATAAGACAGAGATATTACTTATTGGACCAAAAACAGAGCACAGAACCTATTGGATTACAATTTGCATCTAAAGGGATGTATTGTTACTTCCTCTACTGTCAAAAATCTGGGTGTTATATTAGACAGTAACTTGTCTTTTGAAAATCAAAAAACACCACCAAACAAAAAAACAATTTACCTGTCTTAGAAACATTGCCAAGCTACGAAACATGTTACCTGTTCCTGATGCAGAAAAGCTAGTTCATGCATTCATGACCTCTAGACTGGACTATTGTAATGCACTGCTAGGTGTTTTGCCCTGCATCCTCAATAAACAAGCTACAGGTAGTCCAAAATGCAGCGGCTAGAGTCCTTACCAGGTCAAGAAAATATGATCATATTACCCCAATACTACAGTCTCTGCACTGGCTACCTATTAAGTTCCGTATCAGTTACAAATTATTATTACTTACTTATAAGGCCCTTAATGGCTTAGCTCCTGCATACCTAACTAGTCTTCTACCACGCTACAACCCATCACGCTCCCTAAGGTCACAAAACACTGGACTTTTGATAGTACCTAGGATAGCAAAGTCCACTAAAGGATGTAGAGCTTTTTCACATTTGGCTCCCAAACTCTGGAATAGCCTTCCTGATAACGTTCGGGGTTCAGACACACTTTCTCTGTTTAAATCTAGATTAAAAACACACCTCTTTGGCCAAGCATTCACATAAAGTATCTCATAATCTTGTACTGCAGTTATATCTGATCAAATGTTATTTTTTAGCTTGGTTTAAACTAATTAATTTTACTTGGCTAGAACAGCAGCTACGCTAATTATGTCTCTATTTGTTTCTCACTAGGATTTACACAAGCTTCAGTCTGGATCCAGAACACCTGAGAAGAGATGATGCCAACCCTGAAACAACATACAGAACTACCCAATTTTGCTATAAGTTTGATTGCATCATATAATAATTGCTGTTAATAGTGTTCATCGTCTGTTTGATTACCTATTTAATTATTATTTTTGTACATTTCTGCCATATGCACATAAACTGACAGTCACCACTGATAAGCTACTACTAAATATTGTAAAAACTTAATTTTCTGTAAAGCTGCTTTGCAATGATTTGTATCATAAAAATCTCTATACAAATAAACTTGAAGTGAACTGAATCATCATGTGAAAGCAACACTATTCAAGTTTATAAAGTTAATTTCATGTCTCACAGATGATAAAGACACATATTTTAAATCACCATGGTTGTCTATTATACACATAGCAAAAACTGTGACTGCAAACGATCAGGCCAATAAAGCTGACATCATCCTTATGAACATGATCGAGCTCAGGTCATATTGGCTGCATTTACACTGCAGGTCTTGATGCCCAAATCCGATTTTCTGACTATATCCGATTTTTTTGATGACCCGCTTACATCATCTTTTAAAAGTGACCCGTATCCGATTTTTGCATTTACACTATACACTGCTGAAACTACCAAACATAGACGTTCTGACCCGGAAAAGGAAGTAAAACAGCACGAAATACAATGGATGCAGATGCAAATAATATTATACAGTGTTTTGCTTTCCACAATATTTTGAAAAGTCAACAAAAAAAATCAGCAAAACATTGGTCTCGTACGGCGGAGAAAAAAGCGCTTAAACTGTGCCTCCCCATATCTCCTGAAATGTCTTCAAACACGGATTTATTTCTGTAACAACCCTGCATTTTTGCCTGCACTGTCTCTTCGCCCCAAAGACTTAAAAGACATGAAACCTCTGCATTGCTCCACTGTGTGTATCCTTCGTCCAACATCGAACCTATAATAAGTCATGTGATCTCAGTTGGTGGTGTCCACCTGAGTTGACGTCACTTTTTTAATGACATACGACTCGCATTTACTGGGGAATATCCGATTTGTCTGCTTACATGGCACACGCAAATGCACGTATCAGATTCATATCCGATTTATTACCACATATGAATGAGGCCTGAATCCGATCTGAGAAAATCGGAATCCATGCGTTTTTTTCCTGCTTACACGTTCACCGGTCATATCCGATCTGTGCCACATGAGAGGAAAAAATCGGAATTGGGTCACTTGAACCATGCAGTGTAAATGGGGCCTTAGGTTATAAAAACATTCTTGGAATGTTCATCAAGTACAAATAACACCAAAAGGACATTTTGTTGTTTTAAGAACATTTTCTCTCAATGTTATGAGCATGTATATCCAATATTAAAGTTTTACAAATGTTCTATACAAATTATTATAAGAGTATTTTATTCTAACATTTATGTAACTATTAAAAAACAATAGTGAAAGTGTGTGTGTATGTGTGTGTGTGTGTGTGTGTGTGTGTGTGTGTGTGTGTGTGTGTGTGTGTGTGTGGTGTGTTGTGTTGTGTGTGTGAAAGAGAGAGAGTGTTTGTGTGTGTGTGTGTGTGTGTTTATTTCAAAAAGTGTGTGTGTGTGTGTGTGAGAGAGAGAGAGAGAGAGAGTGTCTGTGTGTGTGTGTGTGTGTGTGTGTGTGTGTGTGTGTGTGTGTGTGTGTGTGTGTGTGTGTGTATGTGTGTGTGTTTAGGAGAGAGAGAGAGAGAGTGTGTGTGTGTGTGTGTGTGTGTGTGTGTGTGTTTGTGGTGTGTGTGTGTGTGTGTGAAAAATGTGTGAGAGAGAGAGAGAGAGAGTGTGTGTGTGTGTGTGAGAGAGAAGAGAAGAGAGTGTTTGTGTGTGTGTGCGGTGTGTGTGTGTGTGTGTGTGTGTGTGTGTGTGTGTGTGTGAGAGAGAGAGAGAGAGAGAGTGTGTGTGTGTGTGTGTGTGTGTGTGTGTGTGTGTGTGTGTGTGTGCGTGAGAGAGAGAGAGAAAGAGAGAGAGAGTGTGTGTGTTTGTGTACTTGTTTATGCATGTGTGTGTGTGTGTGTGTGTGTGTGTGTAAAAGATGTGTGTGTGTGTGAGAGAGAGTGTGTGTGTGTGTGTGTGTGTGTGTGTGTGTGTGTGAGAGAGAGAGAGTGTGTGTGTGTGTGTGTGTGTGTGTGTGTGTGTGTGTGTGTGTGTGTGTGTGTCTGTGAGAGAGAGTGTGTGTGTGCGTGTGTATGTATGTGTGTGTGTGTGTGTGTGTGTGTGTGTGTGTGTGTGAGAGAGAGAGTGTGTGTGTGTCTGTGTGTGTGTAAAGCAGCAGCTGATGTTCATTTACCTCAATGTCCTCCAGCAGGATCTGCTTGTGCATCTTCAGCCGCTCGATCTCCATCTCCTCCTCCGCCGTCAAATCTGAGAAAACAACAAACACGACACAATCACAAGAGTGAACGTTTGATCAAACATGTGTCTCTGCAGATTCACATCCAGCACTATATAATGAGCTCATACTGCTGTGAGTTTCTACTCAACATGACGTTACCAAAATAAAGGTTTCAAACAGATTATTGACCAGATAAGAGCGGTCTGAAATCAGCCTCCTGAAATCTACAGTAAAGCTGAAGACTGGAACAATAAGCCTCACACTTCGTGAGTCATGTTCTGCTTTATGAAACAGGAAACCTGTCATCATGGGGGCCGATGGCTCCTGCGTGAGGGGCCTCTGAACATGTGTGTGTTTCACTTCAGATATGAGCATCCAAACACACCACAGCGATCAGAGGACAGAAACATGAGCTGGTATCCAGCAGATATGAAATAAAGAAGCTGACGGTCTGTATCTGACGCCAGATCATCTGTCAGATGATATTTCAGCTGTTACATCAAACTTCACTTCAACAGAATTCAAAAAGACATTAACATTATTTAAAAAAAAATACTAATTAATATAAAAAACAAAACTCAACAGCGATAAGATACAGTAAAGGATAACCTTTAGTTGAATATACTTTAATCATCTATAACCAGCATTAAATCTATCTTTCTGGTTGCTGGTGTTGCTGGTGTTATAAACAATAAATAATCTGCAAGAACATCCTGCAGTGATGAGACAGTGATGTCTGTCAGTAACAAGAGTTTAGGTTAGTTAAAGTTAGACTCTGTCTTACCTGTGTGACAGCTCTCAGTCATGGTGGCTTATGTATATATAGATGTAATGCTGATCTGCCGTGAGTTTGGACTCAGGCTTTCTTCATGTTTGTTGCATATGGTGTGAGTTCCTCTATCAGCCGCTGCCCTGCCCTGCAAACTCTGTTTCACACCAGAAGTGGAGTGTTTCCGCAGGAGGAGCAGCGTAGGACCTCACAAACACACAGCAAACACACACACACACACACACAGCTGATCTGATCATGCCATCTGCTGGTGATGGACACACTACAACACACTGATGACTGATGAACAACTGATGAACCTCACAAACAACTTCAGATGACCTAGCTCTTAGAAAATCACCCGTCAGTCACACTGACCATCTATCTGCTGTTTCTTTTATTAACTTATTAAATAAACTGGATTTAATAATGTACATGTACAAATAATGTACAAAATTAAAGTTCTGTCATCATTTACTCACCCAAACCTGTATGTGTTTCTTTCTTTTGCTGAACATAAATGATATTTTGAAGAATGTTGATAAGCAAACAGTATGGAAAAAAATACCATGGAAGTCAATGGCTACCGTCAACTGTTTGCTTATCAACATTCTTCAAAATATCTTCTAGCTTTGGAACAACCTGAGGATGAGTAAACCATGACAGAATGTTCATTTTTGGGTGAACTATGCCTTCAAAGTTGCAAAAAAAAAAAAAAAAAGATTATCTTTCATGCAGTGATGTGACACGTGATGAAGATGAGTGCTCTGTGTCAGGTTCAATAGTTTATTAACCAGCCCAAAACAAACACAACTCTTGAGAGCTCGTCTCCTCACGGCGTCGCCATAGCAACGGTTCATAGATGCAAATGTGTTCTGATTAAAATAGTAAAAAACAGTGTCTTCAGATTCATTAGAAGATCTATTTCGAGTTGAAAGTGAAGATAAACGAGCGCTCGTGTTTCTCTTGGCACAAGCATGAAGCTGATTTAGTCAATGCCTTCGCTTCTCAAACCACATCAATAACCCGTCAGTCATAAGTATTTGTGTTCTACAGTACTTCAGTTTCATCCAAACCCTGGTGAGATGCATCAGTAGAGCTGTACTCGCTCACTGCATTTCCTGACTGAAAGAGAATCAAAAAACAACAGTAATGAGTTTTAAAGTTAATACAGTAAATGTGGAAATTATTCTGTAAAACCATATCAAAGTATGAAAACATGAGCCACCTCTGGGTTGGGTTAGTTTTAACTGCTGGTAGGTTATCATCCTGAGCAAGTACCAGCTTTAACCTCATTAACCTGTACTTGTCTGTTTTCTCTCTCTGGGGCTGTTTAAAAACTGCAAAAGCTGCCAAGAATGATCCGCTTACTGCCACAAAACCTGATCAGTGCCTCTGGCAGTTTATTTATCAGGTCTGATCGTTTATGTATTTATTCTCAGTAGCATCATGTCACTCAGGAGTCTGCACTTATGGATTTAATATAAACAAAGACATTGTTGCTTGCTTGGAAGAAGCCCCTCTTTGAGCACCTCCTGGTGAGATACATATGAACTAAACCAGCGTACTGTTATTATAATGATAACCAATCCCTGGCATGATTCTCATGACTATTTTGAGCAATTCAGCATTCTAGACTGGCAGCGGGTGAGATCGAGACCTCCAGCTGACAGCAGAACCGATCTGTGTTAAAAACTAATCCGAAGCTTTTGATACGAGCAGCTGGACGCCGATCTGGAGCATGCAGGCCTTCATTTAGAGTGTGAACAGACTCTACGGTAAGAGCATGTCCAGAACATGTTGAGGATGTTTTTGGTGTGTTATTAACATTGTTTTCTTGTGACTGAGGAAGCGTCAACCAACTGAACACTGCACTGCACTCTGTGTGTGTCTCCTGTGCTTTATCGACGAGACACAACGAGATGCATCTATTGAGCAGTCGCTGGTCGATTGCTATGAAAGAACTGAAAAAATAAGAGATGATAAAGATTATAATAAAAATGCGATGGCTCAGAAAAGTACACAAAATGAAGAAACAGACAGTATAAACAACTGCTTTTTTAGTATTTTTGCTTAAGTACTATTATAGTATTTATTAATAGTTTATTTTTATTTTATAGTTTAGGTTTTCTTTTTAATTTTAGTTACACACTTTTGACATTTGTATTAGTTTTAGTCTTTTTAATATTTCAGTTTAGATTTATTTTTATTTCAGCTTTAGTAATTTTACTTTCATTTTAATTTTAGTTTAAGTTTTAGTAATATCGTTATGTGCTTTTGACATTTTATTAGTTTTAGTTTTTTATTGTTTCTATTTAGATTTTTTTTATTCCAGTTATAGTCATTTTAGTACTTATTTATTTAAACATATATTTTTTTTCATTTAGTTGCCAAATCAATTTTCGTTGAAGTTTTTTGATGTACCTGTTACATCTAATATTTACATTTTAGTTTATTTCAGATTTATTTCAATTAACAAAACTGTTTTAGTTTTAATTAACAATAACAACACTTGAAGTGAATCTAAACTGAATTCATTTATCATTCATTTTCAATTCTCGTATGTTCAGCATTAACTATTTGCTCTATGAGACCCTGATCAATAATATTGTTTCTGTTGGATTAATTAATCAGTGTCATTTTATAAACAGTGTTCTTCCGGAGTCAATGTTATAATGAAGACACAAATCACTAATGAAAATAAACAAATTGATTTTATTAGGGTTTGGTGAGTTTTAAAGAAATAACATTACAGTGACTGCATATGTTTCTAACATCATCAATATAATTTCTCTGTGCACTTTTAATCACTGAGGGGTTTAATTGATTTGTTGTGTAGGTATTTTTCTGTGGTTTTGGCACCTGAAACAAGATTCTCATTTGCTAAAATTTTACTCACATTTTTAATGAAAGACATGAGAGTCGAACCATCTCAGATCAGGACCATCTGACCTGACATCTATGAGAGGAATATATTCTCAGAGGAGCATGGTCACTAATGTCTCTCTCTCTCTCTCTCTCTCTCTCTCAGTGCATCATCGCTGTGGTTGCCTGGATACGGGATGCTGTGTTTCCTCGTGCTGCTGATGCTGCGGCGGCTCATTTCCTCAGAGTCACTCGTGCAGGTGGACACACGTGAAGTTATTAACGGTGAGTTTCCACGTTGCTTTGAAATTTTACTGTAACCTGAAATGATTAATCTGAGGGATTTGAGTTTGTAAGTAAGCATGATCTTGTGTAAGTGATCGAGAGATGCTGTTGTTTGATGTCAACACACGACGTCAGTGAAGTTCCGACAGTCAACTTCTGCCTGTCCTGAGATCATACAGAACTGTTTATGAGTTTTATAGGAATGTTCTTATTTCAATTATTCATCTCGACCCTCGGTTTGTAAATCAATTAACAGTCATGTTTAAAGTACCGCACTTATAAATGTTGTATTTCTGCATCCTCTGGAATGCATTCCATTATGTTTTGTTAAATTAATATTTCTCTTTAAGCTTTAAATTGTCTAACCAGATTAACTTCTGATTCAAGATGCAAAATTTGACAAATTATGACAGGAGTTGCAGAGTGATTTTATGACACTAGTCTCACTTTTACTTAAAATACGGTGTGTTTGAAGATTAAGTTCATTACTGCGTGTGAACAGAATAGTGGTTTATCGACAGCATGTCACAGATCGTGTTAAACCTGGAGGATTCCTTTAAGACCAGTTGGGTAGAATGAGGTTTTCTGTTTGTATGTGTGAAAAATGAACACATCTGCATGTGAATGTAGAATCAGAATATTATCCATTATACAGTAGATGCACTTAATTCCTTCCCAAATGTGCTGAATTCTCACTTAAAGATGAGATGTTTTATGTTTAGATGAATTAATAATAATTACCCCGTGATGAATGGCTGTTGAACGCGCTGACATTTCACCCGCGTGCTGCGCAGCTGATTGTGATGGTTTCTGGTGAAAGGCTTTTTCAATGACAGCAGACAGACTGAGATCAGAACGGCTGGCGCTTTTGTTTCTAGAAGTGCCATTAATCCACATTAACCTGCACAGCTGTTCACACTGCAGCCGCTCAATTCACTTTGAGCGATGAAGGAGGAGCGGCAGCAATAATCATCCAATCAGCTGCTGCTTTAACCTCTGATGCTCTCAAACAACACTGAGCTCAACAATAGAAACTGCTGCTTCTGTCATTCTTCTTTATTACAAACATATACGCATTCATTTTAAACCCACCCTCAAGTTCCTTTTTAGCTGTTGACACAAAAGACGATATTCTGAAGAATGTTGGTAACCAGACAGTTGCTGGTAGCCATTGACTTCCATAATATATAAAAAAAAAAAACAATTAAATGTAACATTCTTCAAAACATTTCCTGTGTTCAGAAGAAGAAAGAAACTCAAACTGGTTTGGAACAACCATGACACGATTTAAATTTTTGGATGGACTATTGCTTTTACAATAAATAGTAATTTTTCTTCTGTAATGTGATGTATTTGTGAGTGAATCGGGATATTAAATGATTTTCTCCGTGATGAGCTGATGGTAAAAATCTCTCTAAATTGAGCTGGATGATCAATAAAAGCGATTGATGATGCTCTCAATAAGAGCAGGAACATGAATTAATACAGTGAAGTCAGTGTTGATTTCATGTTATCTTTTACACACACACTGAAATAATGTCAGCTGTTGTTTAACACTATGAAAACAACATTTAATACTAAAGGGTTAATGAAATGCTTATAAATCCAGGCAGAAATGTAATTCTCCCGTGTGGAAAAGTAAGAAGTTCTCATTAAGAGACACACACAGTAAAGCATGTAATGAGCGTCTGTGTTTCACATCTGTCTCATCCAGTGATTCCTCTTTATGAGTCTGAGACGTGTTTTAGACTTTACTTTCCCCGGGAGATTCATTAGTCTCTTCATATACATGTCTCTACATTAATGTCTTCTGTTAGATGGTTTTGCCTGGATTGAGGCAGCTGGTCTCAGATCAGTGAATCCTCAAATTCTCATCCTTTAAATGAGAGCTTTACTACTGTAGACTAATTTTGTGCATGAATGTAAAAATCTGTTTATTCAGGTTAAGATCCCCCTACTTGTACAAAAGAAGTCTCTTCTGCTCAACACAGCTGCATTTATTTGATCAAAAACACATTTAAAATTGTGAAATATTATTGTAATTTCAAACAGCTGTTTTCTGTGTGAATCTCTGTTAAAGTGTAATGTATTTCTGTGATGCGCAGCTGTATTTTCAGCATCATTACTCCAGTCTTCAGTGTCACATGATCTTCAGAAATCATTCTAATATGATGATTTAATGCTCGAGAAACATTTCTGATTATTATCAATGTTGAAAACAGTTGTGCTGCACAATATTTTTGAGGAAACTGATGCATTTTATTTTTCAGGATTCACAGATGAATAGAAAGTTCAAAAGAACAGCATTTATTAGAAATAGAAATCTTTTGTAATATTATAAATTATTTTTACTGTCACTTTTGATCAGTTGCATAATGCATGCTTGATGAATAAAACATTAATTTCTTTCCAGGAAATAAGACCCTAGACTCTAAAGAGGCAGTCTAAAGGACATGTGACCAGTGCAAACTAAATAATGGCTGTTTTTGGTGCAAGACAGTTTACTTACATTAGTGACCCTAGCACAGAACCAGCATAAACCACTCTGGACCGGTTAAACACACACAAACACCTGCTTTGAGTGTTTATGATTATGCTCGCTGTAAAGCCTCTCGTCTCTTTAGTCTTGAGCTGTTTCAGCAACTGTCATTGTGTTCAGATAACGAACAGGCCTAATCTCACTCACACAATCCTCTGCCCGCGCGTGTGTGTGTGTGTGTGTGTGTGTGTGCTCGTCTTCTTTTGTCTTTCTTTTATGGTCATTCAGACACTGAACAGGCCGTTTCCATGGTGACAAGATGCCCTTCCTTTCGCCTGTACTGAATTTAGTGTGTGTGTGTGTGTGTGTGTGTGTGTGTGTGTGTGTGTGTGTGTGTGTGTGTGTGTGTGTGTGTGTGTGTGTGATTTCAGTAACTAAAATATGTCTGATTAGTCAAACACACAAAAAATATGGTGTCAGCCATGAGGGAGGTTTTTTTTAGGATTTTTAGGAGAATTTTAAAATGGTGATTTCTAGACCTGTAAAATAATAATTCTATAAAAAATTATTTTAAAGATCTTTATAATGTTTTTGAAATATCATCTATGCTATCTAATATAAAAAAATAAACATAAAAATATGTAAAGTATATATATATATATATATATATATATATATATATATATATGTGTGTGTGTGTGTGTGTGTGTGTGTGTGTGAGAGAGAGAGAGAGAGAGAGAGAGAGAGAGAGAGAGAGAGAGAGCATCTGCAGTAATCGTCCTTAAAGCGCATCATCAGACGAGGCCTTTGACGTCTCTGGGTCTCTTTTAGTTGTAAATGTCAGTAGAGAAAATAATGCATTGAACTCAATTATCGAAAAAGCATTTAGATCATAATGGATGGAAGAGGTGAAGCTGGGTGACTTTCTTACCTGCAGAAAGAGGAAAACACAGTCTGACGCATGAAAGATCCACAAAAACACACAGGAGGAATGATTTAGATCGCCGGTCCTTACGCAATCCCTGATTACATTCCCAAGATGTTTCTCAAAAGTCTGTCTGTATGTCAGGCACCAAAAGCAGCAAAGTGGACTCCACTTAGTTTCCTAATGCATGTTCCTGATCGTGATCATGATTTACTCATCCACTCTTCATGACCACATAACCACATCAGTCTGGTCTAAGCGTGACTAAACACATGCAATACAATCTATACCTGGGCTTGTGCTAAAAATCCATTACCTGTAGTCTGTTCTTCCCAACAAATCTTAGATTCAATATTTTTATTCAACTTGCTTTCTTTCAATAAGCACAGATAAGTTGCAGATTTAATTACATATCGAACGGGAAGGGGCTACCAGACTCTGATTATGAATGACAAAATAACCTTATATAATTCATACACTACATGGTTGCGTACATAGTGCATAAGTGCATTTAAGTCATTATGAGATAAAGTCGAAATTCACATACTCAGTCACTCATGAGATTTAAAAAAGTCAAAATTATGACTTTAAAAGTTGAAATTGACATACTACATCATAATTATGATATCAAAATTTTATTTTTTTATTATTTCGACCTTTTAACATTCTGTCAAGGGTCTACAGATGAAAAATAGCCTTTTTGGCTAATTCTGGCATATTTACAGGTACAGTATGTTTATTAATGTGCATTGCCCCGGTTAACAAATAAACTTAAACTTTAAAAGTTGAAATCGACATACTACGTTATAATTATGACAAAGTTATCTGAATTGATAGTCATAATTATGTCAAAGTTATGTCAAAAATTCATAATTATGAGATAGTCGAATTTACGGCATAATAAGTTATATTTATGGATTTAAAAAAAAAAAAAAAAATTATGATGGAATTGTGCTTTTAGAATTATGCTTTTTTTGCCTTTTTATCCCATAACTTCGATAGTGTCATCATTTCGACTTTTAAAGTCATTTTGACTGTTTATCTCATAATTTTGGCTTACCAAAGCATGATTTTCTTTCTTGGCAGAAATGGGCTTCCATAAGGTTGGGAGCTTTTGTTTGGGAAAAAAATCTCACTCACATACAAGCTGCTGTGACCAACAGAAAACTGCTTGGTGTAAAACTAACTACTGACTTTTTTGCCCATAAATGTGACATAAATATTTATTCTAGCTAGTGACCAATAAAACATAAAACGTCTGAGCCTTTCACTGGGCTGGTCAATGAGCTCATGTTTTCTATTATAAATGATCATTCAGACTTTTCTAGCAGAGCTGTTTATTGAGACGTATGAGTGTGTCTCAGCAGGACGACAGACCAGAATAACAGGCAAAATAATGATCCAGTGCTTTGATTTCTGCATCATAAGTGCTGTCACTCAGTCGGAGGATGAGCAAGAAGCAGTCAATGACATCTAGACGTCATTTATATATTAAATCTGAGACTGTGTTTTCTTCCTGTGCTCCTAATAAAGTGTTTTTTAGCTGGAGCCACGCACTCGTCGGGTCGGTCTGCGCCGCTGCCGCTGCTGTAGTGCACTAATTATCCCACTTTAGTGTTCTAGCAGAAACAACATCAGCCAACGCTACCTGACAGAACAAACATAATCACGCACCGTTCTCTGTCCCTGCCGCTCATTTCCCACCCGGCCGGGGTCCAGGATCAGGTCCCTGTACCTCAGATGATTCTTAACATGTTTGAGTCAGTACTTCTATAGATTAACACTATATAACAGTCATTATATAGAAACTGCAATTAATAAGATGAACCCAGTAAACATTTAAGTCCACTTCAGTTCTAGACTATTAAAGGAGGAAATATTTCAGAAATGAATATTCTGTCATCGTTTACTCACATGCATATTGTTCCAAACCAGAAGGACAAAAGATCCATATTTACACACTTGTTTACATCACATGCAAGAAAAGTGTTTGGCATCGCTTTCATTTCTGTTCTTCACCCAAAGCATCAGGAGTCTGATGTAAACAGGTTTGTCATTTTATGGAGAAAAACTGTAAAAATGCTACAGTACCTAACAATCACCGCCAAAATAAAACTGCATAATTTAGCTAATTCTCTTCAAATAAATGAGTAGCCTTCTTTCCTTAATTGTATCAGCTTAATCAGTTCCTCAGTTCAAGCCTTAAAACTGCTTACATTTCTTAAAAAAAAAAAAATGAGGAAAACACATCTCTTGGTTTTATCAGTGAAATGTTCTCGATATTTTCTATACAACACCGAACCACAATTTCTTTAATAAAATATACACTATTTTTAATTATCATCTTTTTTTATGAGAATTACAAGACCCATGATTAATTTTTTAGTGTTTTAAGTAGATTGTGTGGAAGCTATAAAAAAAATGAAATAATAAAGTTAATTGTGACACTTTATCCTATAATTCAGATTTTTTTTCTCGTTAACATCTTACAATTAAGACTTTTTCATCAGAATTGTGAAATCTAAAGTCAGAACTGTGAGACAGAACCTTGTACCATTTTATTATATGATGGAAACAAAAAAAAACAACAACTGTGAGATGTAAACTTTCAAGAGAACTGTGAGACTCCGTTCTGAGGATAAAAAGAAACTCAGAATTACGACTTTATAACATATAATTGCAATTATGAGAAAAACGTTTTTATGAAATAGGCTAATTTATGAGATAAAAAGTCACTATTTTTTACATTTGTATTCTAAAGGAAGAAGCAAGCTTCCATAAGAGTAGTATATATCCCTTAATGAAGCATGCTATTATAAGTTTAAAAAAATATGCAGGCACCAATATGTCATCACATAAATCTCCATAAATATTGTCACTTTATTTTTAGGCTGAATTTTTGGCAACCATACACTGAGAAAAATGGCACAAAAGCTGTAACGGGGTCAGTATCCTTTCAAACAGCACTGCTATATACCTTTAAGCTACTAATATGCACCTTTTATTGATAAATTAGGTGCACATTTTGAAACTGATAGTAATGACAGGATAATTTTGGGGTTTTATTATTATTTATTTAAATCTGTCTATCCTTATAGAACCATTGAGTAACCAGTATTCTGTTTCATTCATAGATCAGATGGGCATCAGTTGATTGCTGTAAGGCTCAATCTCTCTTAAACCGATGGAGGCACATCGACATCTTTCACCTCCCTCCACCGCAGAAGCTCCAGTCTGGACTAATGCCTCCTCCTCCGTGATTCACAACCAAACCTTCCCTCCTCCGTTTCTCCTTCAGACTGAGAACCGGACCGACGGCCGGACTCTGGATTATGCGCCGGGAGTGGCCGGGATCCTCATCCCTCTCATCTACATCATCGTGTGCATCGTGGGTCTGATCGGAAACACTCTCGTCATCCACATCGTGCTGCGATATTCCCAGGCGGAATCGGTGACCAATATCTACATCCTAAATCTGGCCATCGCAGACGAGCTGTTCATGCTGGGCCTGCCGTTCCTCGCCGTTCAGAACGGCCTGCTCTCCTGGCCCTTCGGATCGCTGATGTGTCGCCTGGTCATGACCGTAGACGCCATTAACCAGTTCACCAGCATCTTCTGTCTGACGGTGATGAGCATCGACCGCTATCTGGCCGTGGTGCATCCGCTCCAGTCCTCTAGGTGGCGCCAGCCGTGTGTGGCCAAGACGGTGAACGCCACTGTATGGGGCGTCTCTTTTGTGGTGGTTTTGCCTGTGGTGGTGTTCGCTGGAGTTCTGCAGGACGATGGGAACTGCAGCATCGTGTGGCCCGAGCCAGCGGAGGTTTGGAAAGCAGCCTTCATCGTATATACCGCGACGGTTGGGTTCTTCGGTCCTCTGATGGTCATCTGTCTCTGCTACCTGCTGATCGTGGTGAAGGTGCGCAGCTCTGGGCGAAGAGTCCGCGCCACGTCGATCCGTCGCAGGAAATCCGAGCGCAAGATCACGCGTATGGTGGTGATCGTCGTGGCCGTGTTCGTCTTCTGCTGGCTGCCGTTCTACATCTTAAACATCGTGAATCTGCTGGTTCTCCTGCCGGGAGAGTTCAGAGGGCTGTATTACTTCGTCGTGGTTCTTTCTTACGCCAACAGCTGCGCGAATCCCATTCTGTATGGTTTTCTCTCGGATAACTTCAAAAGAGGTTTCCGGAAAGCCTTGTGCAGATCCTCCAGGCGTGTGGAAAACCAGGATCAGCAGCAGGGAACGGGAATGGTTGCGTTACCACTAGAGGAGATTCAAAGAGTACTGGATCCGAAAGAACATCTGAAGGTGACCGAAGTAGAAGAACACAACACCGACCATGAGATGACGAAACTCCGGAACGGATGTCGTGAGGACAGCAGGATACAAGACGTGGCTGCCGGAGGAATGGATGGGCGATGTGAGCGCTCCATCAGCCCGACCTCTGACCCCGCAGCTGTCCGTAACGGAGCACGGCAGACACACAAACACCTGCTGGAGAACAGTGATGACAAACGCTCGGTCCTGGAGATCAGCTGCTTGTAATGTGAATGTTCATTTATGACTATTAAACGCAAATGATTTGGCCACACTGACCATTCAACACAGCCAACTGTGACCAATCAGCTGGCAAGAAAACATGACCTTTGCTCCTATTCTTTATTTAGATGTCTATCTGTGATGTCACTGACTGTGTTTACATGTGCACCAATAATGTGATTTCCAGTAATCAGAGCAAGGACTTTATCATCATTTACATAAGCAAACCTCTTCACTCCCGTTTACATGCAATTCTCATTATTCTGATTATTTGCTAAGAAGTGTGCTTATTTTTACTGTTATTATTGTTCTCTCTTTTTCACAAGAATCTTTAGAGTCAAGAAGTTCCAGATGCCAAATTCAGACTTTATTGGTTAAACAACAGTCAAGATGCCTGCATATCATCTAGCAATTACATTTGCAATTTGCATTTTTATACTTTCCACCTTATATAACTGAGTAACCAAATCACATAGCAACTCCATAGCAACCACCTAAACAACTAAATATCAACTCCCTATAGCAACCACCTGATCACCTAGACAACCACAAAGCAACTCCTTTGTAACCACCTGAACACCTAGACAACCACAAAGCAACTCCCTAGCAACCACCTGTACACCTAGACAACCACAAAGCAACTCCTTTGTAACCACCTGAACACCTAGACAACCACAAAGCAACTCCCTAGCAACCACCTGTACACCTAGACAACCACAAAGCAACTCCCTAGCAACCACCTGTACACCTAGACAACCACAAAGCAACTCCTTTGTAACCACCTGAACACCTAGACAACCACAAAGCAACTCCCTAGCAACCACCTGTACACCTAGACAACCACAAAGCAACTCCCTAGCAACCACCTGTACACCTAGATAACCACATTGCAACTCCTTAGTAACCACCTGTACACCTAGACAACCACAAAGCAACTCCTTTGTAACCACCTGAACACCTAGACAACCACAAAGCAACTCCCTAGCAACCACCTGTACACCTAGACAACCACATAGCAACTCCTTAGTTACCTCGTGAAAACTTAGACAACCACATATCAACTCCCTAGCAACCACCTGTACACCTAGACAACCACAAAGCAACTCCTTAGTAACCACCTGAACACCTAGATAACCACATTGCAAACTCCTTAGTAACCACCTGTACACCTAGACAACCACAAAGCAACTCCTTAGTAACCACCTGAACACCTAGACAACCACAAAGCAACTCCTTAGTGACCACCTGAACACCTAGACAACCACAAAGCAACTCCCTAGCAACCACCTGTACACCTAGACAACCACATAGCAACTCCTTAGTAACCTCGTGAAAACTTAGACAACCACAAAGCAACTCCCTAGCAACCACCTGTACACCTAGACAACCACAAAGCAACTCCTTAGTAACCACCTGAACACCTAGACAACCACAAAGCAACTCCTTAGTAACCACCTGAACACCTAGACAACCACAAAGCAACTCCTTAGTGACCACCTGTACATCTAGACAACCACAAAGCAACTCCCTAGCAACCACCTGTACACCTAGACAACCATAAAGGAACTCCTTAGTAACCACCTGTACACCTAGACAACCACAAAGCAACTCCCTAGCAACCACCTGTACACCTAGACAACCACAAAGCAACTCCTTAGTAACCACCTGAACACCTAGACAACCACAAAGCAACTCCTTAGTAACCACCTGTACACCTAGAAAACCACAAAGCAACTCCTTAGTGACCACCTGAACACCTAGATAACCACATTGCAACTCCTTAGTAACCACCTGTACATCTAGACAACCACATATCAACTCCCTAGCAACCACCTGTACACCTAGACAACCACAAAGCAACTCCCTAGCAACCACCTGTACACCTTGACAACCACAAAGCAACTCCTTAGTAACCACCTGAACACCTAGACAACCACAAAGCAATCCCTAGCAACCACCTGTACACCTAGACAAACCACATAGCAACTCCTTAGTAACCTCGTGAAAACTTAGACAACCACAAAGCAACTCCCTAGCAACCACCTGTACATCTAGACAACCACAAAGCAACTCCTTAGTAACCACCTGAACACCTAGACAATCACAAAGCAACTCCTTAGTGACCACCTGAACACCTAGACAACCACAAAGCAACTCCTTAGTAACCACCTGTACATCTAGACAACCACATATCAACGCCCTAGCAACCACCTGTACACCTAGACAACCACAAAGCAACTCCCTAGCAACAACCTGTACACCTTGATAACCCCAAAGCAACTCCTTAGTAACCACCTGAACACCTAGACAACCACAAAGCAACTCCTTAGTGACCACCTGTACATCTAGACAACCACAAAGCAACTCCCTAGCAACCACCTGTACACCTAGACAACCATAAAGGAAACTCCTTAGTAACCACCTGTACACCTAGGGACAACCACAAAGCAACTCCCTAGCAACCACCTGTACACCTTGACAACCACAAAGCAACTCCTTAGTAACCACCTGAACACCTAGACAACCACAAAGCAACTCCTTAGTAACCACCTGAACACCTAGATAACCACATTGCAACTCCTTAGTAACCACCTGTACATCTAGACAACCACATATCAACTCCCTAGCAACCACCTGTACACCTAGACAACCACAAAGCAACTCCCTAGCAACCACCTGTACACCTTGACAACCACAAAGCAACTCCTTAGTAACCACCTGAACACCTAGACAACCACAAAGCAACTCCCTAGCAACCACCTGTACACCTAGACAACCACATAGCAACTCCTTAGTAACCTCGTGAAAACTTAGACAACCACAAAGCAACTCCCTAGCAACCACCTGTACACCTTGACAACCACAAAGCAACTCCTTAGTAACCACCTGTACACCTAGACAACCACAAAGCAACTCCCTAGCAACCACCTGTACACCTTGACAACCACAAAGCAACTCCTTAGTAACCACCTGAACACCTAGACAACCCACAAAGCAACTCCCTAGCAACCACCTGTACACCTAGACAACCACAAAGCAACTCCTTAGTAACCACCTGAACACCTAGACAACCACAAAGCAACTCCTTAGTAACCACCTGTACACCTAGAAAACCACAAAGCGACACCTTAGTAACCACCTGAACACCTAGACAACCACATGAAAACGTAGACAACCACATATCAACTCCCTAGCAACCACCTGTACACCTAGACAACCACAAAGCAACTCCCTGGCAACCACCTGTACACCTAGACAACCACAAAGCAACTCCTTAGTAACCACCTGAACACCTAGACAACCACAAAAGCAACTCCTTAGTAACCACATGAAAACTTAGACAACCACATATCAACTCCCTAGCAACCACATGAAAACTTAGACAACCACATATCAACTCCCTAGCAACCACCTGTACACCTAGACAACCACATAGCATCTTCATAGTAACCACAGAAACACCTAAACAACTACATAGCTGCTCCCTAGCAAGCACCTGAACACCTTAGCAACCACATATCAACTCCCTAGCAACCACCTGAAAACCTAGACAACCACAAAGCAACTCCCTAGCAACCACCTGTACACCTTGACAACCACATAGCAACTCCTTTAGTACTTACATGAACACCTAAACAACTACATAGCAACTCCCTAGTAACCACCTAAAAAATCATCTTCCCATTTGTTTGCCATAATTATTTAACTCTTTTGCTTTTGTTTAATAGTAGTGCGCCACTGGTCTATTTTTTATTTTTTTTTTTTAAAGGATAAAATAGTTCATTTAAAACATATATGAAGAGCATACAGCATGTAAACCAAAGAGAGCAGCTGAATATTGGACCATTTGTTGACTAGTGCAATTTTGTGTTTATAGTTTTCATATCACTGAATTGCTGAAGTGAAACATACAGTACAGTGCAAACGATAAAGGCCTGAAGCCTAAATTAGACTTAAAGTCTCCTGATTTCATTCATACATTCCAGGCTATGAAAATATCCTACATGCATTAAAAATATACCATATTATTCACATACTCCAATGCAGTAATGTGTTTACATGACGTACAGTTTAATCTCTTTATAGTCGCATTATGAGGGTGCTTGTACTGTAAATGTAGGTGTTCATGGAACAGGAAACTGGAAAACATCATCAGTATGTTTACATGCATTAATTTCTGTCAATACGAATGAATCCAATAGTATTTTGGATTCTGAAGCCCTAAGTGCTGCAATCTGATTCATTTATTCCTTTACATGTGCATTACATGCATTCTGAGCAAAACTTCAGTGCATGCACAGAGGATCAGTCGATGCATTTTGCTGATTGTAACCTTTTAATACAGAGCAAACTGAGAAACTGACTAAGCACCATTCACAGCAGATCTGTCTTTAATATTCACTTCCTGCTGTTGCAAAGTACATTTTATGACTGAGAAAAACAGAAATCAAATGGAGAAAACATAATCTGAGATCAGAGCGCTTCACTCGGGCATGACGTGTTTCTCTGATCGATGGGTAAACTGATGACCTGATGATCTGACCTGCAGAACAGACCACACACTGACCTTTACTCATTCAGTGTGTTATGTGCTGTATTTAGAGATGAAGCGGAAGCATGTCATTTCTGTCACTAGCGGAACCAAACACGACGCGGACGAACAGGTTGGTGTGTCTGGACTGATTATTTTGGGTCTGCATTTAAGAGAGAAATTCTTCAAATAAAAGCAGATGTGTTTTTGCAGCTGATACCGGACATATTCAGCAAGAGCTTCTCGTCTTAATCATCTGGAAAACAAACAAACACTTGTTTAGTCAGATCAGATCAGACCTCACGTGTATTTGTCACACCACTAAACAAGCTCTGAAAATGCAGATTAATGTACATGAAGGCATATTGTGTTACCACATATTTAAAGCATCTAAAACAGAATTCTTCTCATTTGTGTGCATTATTTTGTCAGATGCACATCCTGGTCGCAAAAAAAACATTTTGTACGTCTTCCTTATATTTAGGTTTTCTCTGGGTTTTGCATAGAATTGAAATATTTGTATGACCTTTTTAAAACCAAATAAAGAAAAATTAGGCTATTGATTAAAGGGAACACAATAAATCAATATGTTGTCTTAATGTAAAACATCTAGGGAGCAGGGAATGAGTAGTAATTGATCTATTGATCAAAATGAATTGAGTTCATGACTAAAACAAGAACAAATAACTGCTAATGGACTCAAAAATTAAACTCAAAAAAATAACAAAACAAAAAATAAAAACAAAAAAAAAAAACCTATTTAAAAAACACATATTCAACAACATAAATCCAACATGCAACACTTAATGCCGTGACTTTATGAACGTAAGACTTTTTGCTCTGATTTAAGACCTTTTTAGGCCTAAATGTGTGGAAGGGAGAATTAAACCTCTCTGTTATCAAACACCTGATTCAGATCTTTCGCTTCATGAACAAAATGATTTAAAGAAAAGAAATCAAGATTTAAAAGCTTTTAAACTCTAACAGTGTTTTTGCGATTAATAAAACATCCTTACCTTAGCACTTAGCACACACTTTACAAGATTAGATGTTTTGTGAGTGGTGCTCAGAATCTACAGATCATTTGTCATCGTCCGCAGTCATCTCTCAGACTAACTCTGTTTATGTGGGAAGTGAAGTTTGATGTACTGTAATGTAACAGGCAAACGTTATTTGTTTTCCGCTGAAAAATAACTGCATTTAATATGTACAGATAGCCTAAGTGCAGGGAACAAGTTAGGTAAAAAAAAACAATGTTAGCCTGAATGCACTGTAAGTCGCTTTCGATAAAAGCATCTGCTAAATGCATAAATGTAAAAGTAGCTCATAACTTACCGATAGGAGAAAATCCTAAAAATGATAAATGTAGGACTCCTAAATATTTGCTCTAAGAGTATTTCACAAAGCGTTTTAGCTCTAAATCTGGCTCCTGGATCTCTGAGAGTTTAGGAGTAGTGAAGAGGACTCCAGAGTCACTAAAATCAAACCACAAACTATCCTGAAATAACTGTTGCTGTCAGCCTCTCCCTTAGAAACATTTTAGAAACATTTGACGATAATGAGCTTTTATCACCTTTGGGTTTGGAGGTTACCCCAACTCCAGATTTTCCTTTGATTATATCCTTGTTTTCATGAACAGAAGTGACAGACGTGCTTGTGTCCAGTTTGTTCGTTTTATTTTATTTTTATTTTTTTAACATTTGCATGTCTTACTGTCAGCCATGATTATTCTACTCTGTTAATTAAAAGTCTGTTTATATGCATTTCCGCTAATTGTTTTGAGAAGCATACTGAACATGTAAGAGTCTGACAATAAGCTGAACATATTCTTGTTTAATTAGTGACACTTGGCCTGCATTTTTAAACCTTTATTTGAATATGGAAATATAATATTGCCCTCTTTAATATTTCTATGAATAAATATCTGACAGAGACTATCAGCCAATCACTGTGGGCGTAGATAGTAAGCATGATGACATCATCCATAGCAACGCGGTAAACCCCGCCCCCTTACTCTTAGCTTAAGACTCCTCTCTATTCCTTACGAAAAGTGAATAGGTTTTAAGAGAAAACTTTTAGCTAAAAACTTTAACTCCTATTTAGGAGAACTCTTAGTGGTGAGATGAAATGTTTTGTGAATACATGTTATTAAACGTGTTTGTCGTGAACACTGAGCTCCAACAGAACTGCTGTGAGGTTAAACGCTGTTTATTAGTCATTACACCCGCATCTCTGCCGTAAAGCGTCCGCGACTGTCGTGTAGCAGCAGCGCCAGAGCCGCTCTAAGGGGAGACTGCAATGTTAGCACAAATTCAAGGCTGTGATTTAATTGGTTATCAAGGCACACGTGATCATTAACTATTGATTAGATTATATTGAGACAAGAGGAGATAAAAAAGTCTCGAAACCTTTCCTTTTGTTAATTTACACTACCAGTCTAAGATTTTTAATGCTTTTTTTTACAGAATTCTCTTCTGTTTACCAAGGCTGCATGTATTTGATCCAAACTACAGAAAAGCAGTAATATTGTGAAATAGTTTTACTATTTAAAATAACTTATTTTATTTTAAACTGTAATAGTATTTTCAGCATCATTACTCCAGTCTTCAGTGTCACGTGATCTTCAGAAATCATTCAGGCTTGGTGACCAGAAGATAATTCTTTAATAAAACATTAAAAACTCCACAGTTCAAAAACTTTTGACAGAGTGTTTATTCAGTGGATATTTTTTATTTTATTTTCAGTTTTTCTCTCCTTTGATGCTACTATGATTATAACAATAAATACATTGTAGAAATCCTCTCTGTGTAAATGTTCCTGTTCTACGTTTAAATAAGAAGCGCACGTGATCCAATCTGCCCGCACACTTCCGCTGATCGCGAGGCCGCGGATGCTGGTCTCTCCTCATAACACAAACATCTCTGGCAGCGGGATTCGTGACTGACGCGAATTCTTTATATTCTACTCTATATTTCTATTCATCATAACCATATTTTAATATAAACATAATGAACAGAAGTAGCGCTTAACCATCAAAAGCACTGCAAATCATAAGGGAAGCGCAGAGGTGCTGTAAACGGAAGTTGCGTGCGGTCTGCGTCACGGTGTCTTCCAGCGGAGAGGAGCACAAGCACGAGTAAACAACATAAAATAACTCTCTTTACGTGGAGATTTTGATTCTAGCTGTTTTGCCAACCGCGTAAAACTCCTTAAAGAAGAACATTTGACTCCTGAGAGAGACACACACACACACACAGTGAGAGAGAGAGAGACATTATTACATTACATATTACATTATAAAGGATTCAATAAAAAAAAAACAATTACTAAAATTATTAAATATTTTAAAATAGCAGCAATTAAAATAAAACAATTACTAAAATTATTAAATATTGCTTATTAATTTTATATATATATATATATATAATATATATATATATATATATATATATATATATATATATATATATATACGAGGATGCAAATGTGATACTTAAATATGAACTTATCTTAAAATCTGTAGAGCAGCCTACTCAATAAACATGCAAATGTGTTACTGAATAATTAAAATATTTATTGTTAAATTTCAGGAGGACTTTAAGTAAATATTTCAGGTAGAAAGAGGTTGAGATGACAAAAGCGTTCAGGAATGCCTGCACTACATGTAAGTAATAAAGAGAATTTGAGCATTTGAAAGACAAACGCTTTCTGAAGACATAATAATACACTGTTAAATAACCCTCTGAGTCATGATGCAAATAAAAACGGGTGTGTAGGTGATGCAGTGTTAAAATATTGAGAAAACTGTTCTTTAAACTGAAATGATTTTTGTAAATCCAGTACTCAAATGCTGACTAATGACTGATCTGTGTGTGAAACTGAAGACTTTCTGAGTAAAGGATGTTTTAGAAAGGAACCTTTCAAAGAAGAACAAGAGGAATTAAGGAGAATCAGTGAATTATGAATAATGTATTGCTCTTGTGTCAATAATATGTAATCATGTAATGAATAAAAAAGTGTCTGTAGTCTGATTATTTTAAAATGTAATTTAATCTTATTACAAGAACTTAACTTTTGGAATCTGATTACTTAATCCAGATCACGTGTAATCAGATAGTCCCAGCGCTGGCTGCTTGTGCCCTAGATAGTGCTGTTTTCAGGGGGTGTTTATTTTTGAGATTTCAGATGAACGACGGTGAGAGAACATATCCACGATCAGCTGCTGGAGTGTGAAATCAGTGCGTTTCTAATGCTTCTCACTGCTCTTAAACACACTGACTCAGAAGATGGACTTCTAGTCAAACTCAGTGTGTTTCATGCTGCTTGATGAAGCTGAGTTTATACCTTGTGACGTGTAGATTATGTGAGGACTGGTTAGTTACAACTGTGACGTGTGGATTTTGTGAGGACGGGTTAGTTACGACTGTGACGTGTGGATTATGTGAGGACGGGTTAGTTACGACTGTGACGTGTGGATTATGTGAGGACGGGTTAGTTACGACTGTGACGTGTGGATTATGTGAGGACGGGTTAGTTACGACTGTGACGTGTGGATTATGTGAGGACGGGTTAGTTACGACTGTGACGTGTGGATTATGTGAGGACTGGTTAGTTACGACTGTGACGTGTGGATTATGTGAGGACGGGTTAGTTACGACTGTGACGTGTGGATTATGTGAGGACGGGTTAGTTACGACTGTGACGTGTGGATTATGTGAGGACGGGATAGTTACGACTGTGACGTGTGGATTATGTGAGGACGGGTTAGTTACGACTGTGACGTGTGGATTATGTGAGGATGGGTTAGTTACGACTGTGACGTGTGGATTATGTGAGGATGGGTTAGTTACGACTGTGACGTGTAGATTATGTGAGGATGGGTTAGTTACTACTGTGACATGTGGATTTATGTGAGGACTGGTTAGTTACGACTGTGACGTGTAGATTATGTGAGGACGGGTTTAGTTACGGCTGTGACGTGTAGATTATGTGAGGACGGGTTAGGACGGGTTAGTTACGACTGTGACGTGTAGATTATGTGAGGACGGGTTAGTTACGACTGTGACGTGTAGATTATGTGAGGACGGGTTAGTTACGACTGTGACGTGTAGATTATGTGAGGACGGGTTAGTTACGACTGTGACGTGTAGATTATGTGTGGACGGGTTAGTTATGACTGTGACGTGTAGATTATGTGAGGACGGGTTAGTTACGACTGTGACGTGTGGATTATGTGAGGACGGGTTAGTTACGACTGTGACGTGTAGATTATGTGAGGATGGGTTAGTTACTACTGTGACATGTGGATTATGTGAGGACTGGTTAGTTACGACTGTGACGTGTAGATTATGTGAGGACGGGTTAGTTACGACTGTGACGTGTAGATTATGTGAGGACGGGTTAGGACGGGTTAGTTACGACTGTGACGTGTAGATTATGTGAGGACGGGTTAGTTACGACTGTGACGTGTAGATTATGTGTGGACGGGTTAGTTACGATTGTGACGTGTAGATTATGTGAGGACGGGTTAGTTACGACTGTGACGTGCAGATTATGTGAGGACTGGTTAGTTACGACTGTGACGTGTAGATTATGTGAGGACGGGTTAGGACGGGTTCGTTACGACTGTGACGTGTAGATTATGTGAGGACGGGTTAGGACGGGTTAGTTACGACTGTGACGTGTAGATTATGTGAGGACGGGTTAGGACGGGTTAGTTACGACTGTGACGTGTAGATTATGTGAGGACGGGTTAGTTACGACTGTGACGTGTGTTAGATTATGTGTGGACGGGTTAGTTCGATTGTGACGTGTAGATTATGTGAGGACGGGTTAGTTACGACTGTGACGTGCAGATTATGTGAGGACTGGTTAGTTACGACTGTGACGTGTAGATTATGTGAGGACGGGTTAGGACGGGTTAGTTACGACTGTGACGTGTAGATTATGTGAGGACGGGTTAGTTACAACTGTGACGTGTAGATTATGTGAGGACGGGTTAGGACGGGTTAGTTACGACTGTGATGTGTAGATTATGTGAGGACGGGTTAGTTACGACTGTGACGTGTAGATTATGTGAGGACTGGTTAGTTACGACTGTGACGTGTAGATTATGTGAGGATGGGTTAGGACGGGTTAGTTACGACTGTGATGTGTAGATTATGTGAGGACTGGTTAGTTACGACTGTGACGTGTAGATTATGTGAGGACTGGTTAGTTACGACTGTGACGTGTAGATTATGTGAGGATGGGTTAGGACGGGTTAGTTACGACTGTGACGTGTAGATTATGTGAGGACTGGTTAGTTACGACTGTGACGTGTAGATTATGTGAGGACGGGTTAGTTATGACTGTGACGTGTAGATTAGGTGAGAACTGGTTAATTATGACTGTGACGTGTAGATTATGTGAGGACTGGTTAGTTATGACTGTGACGTGGTTTGTGCTTCTGTGTTAATAAAGCTTCTGATGTGATTTCAGGATTCTTGTGTTTTTGACTCAAAACATCTGCTCTAAAGGATCTTCAGCAGTTTAATTCTCTTTGAATCTTTCCTTGATTTTACTTTTTTACCCAGGTTTTTTTTTTTTTTATGTGTGTGTGTGTGTACATAATTATTATCCAAATTGATGTTAGTATTAAGCATTTTTCACTCCCAGCCCTTGTAAGCAATCATATATCACTTTTAAATGACTAAATACAGAATTGTTAGTAGTTATTCAGATTTAAGTGGTTTGGAAGTGTTAAAATGTGCTTGGAAAAAAAATATGACGAGAATATCAACTTGCACATGAATTATGCCAGCACTGTATTTACTAATGCTTTTAAATAGTGTTTTACTTCCTATTATTAATCTGATGATCTAATCATGGCACAGAGTCCTCCAGCACACTGTGTTCTGGATTTAAAAGAGCTGGACTGATCTGATGTGATAGTTCTTTCATTCTGTCTTCTTTTACTCACTCTCATTTCATTCCAAACCTGTGAGATGTCTGCAGAATGCAAAAAATATATAATATTCTTCTGATCATAACCACACATAAAACACACAAGGCATGTGGACAGTGTGTAAGATGTCTTTAATATTAGGTTTAATATCTTTAGACTGGTTCAAATGTGATTCTTGATTCATGAAGGCTGTTCAGTCACACACACATGCAGTAGAAGTCACAGGCATGAAGGACACACACACATGAACACACAGTCTGACACATGAATGAATGAGTGCTGCGCTGATGAAGATGTTCCCATGGAAACTGGACAGTCAGCACATCTGCAGCCGCATGTTCATCTGACCGCTGTGTGTGTGTGTGTGTGTGTGTGTGTGTGTGTGTGTGTGTGTGTGTGTGTGTGTGAGAGAGAGTGAGTGAATGCCACAGTATCATTTTCATTATGCATTTGTCAGAATCTTTTATCCAAAGTGGCTTAGGTTGCATTGAAGGCACACTTTTGATCAGTTCATTCATTCTCGGGGAACTGAATCTTGACTTTAGGGTTGCCAGCGCCATGATCTCCTGTTTGACCTGCAGGAACACTTCAAAATGCTCAGTTTACACTCAACATTTGAGCTCAGATACTCTCATACACACTCACACACTGACCGAGAGACAGACACAATGCTGACAGTGAATTATATCAATGATGCTGAGTGGAATAAAGCAGACAGAGATACACACACACACACACACACACACAGAGAGAGAGATAGAGAGAGAGAGAGAGAGATGGCTGTTTGCTCAGTTGCTGTAATCCGTCTAATGGCTGCTGTGAATTGTGTGTTTGATGACAGAATGGGCAAATAAACCAGCATGTGAGAGCTGCCAGAGACTCTGATTGAGCCACACACACACACACACACACATCTAAAGAGACGCTCCGTAGACTTCTGTTGTTTTCATATGCAGCTGATTATGAACACTGTCATCTAACTCTCATAGAAAACGGACTGTTTTTATATTACATTTGTATTTTGATTTTAACATCATGTCCCACAAAGGACATTTTGATTTATATATATATATAAGTGCTTAACATTTTATTGCATTATTAAATTTCAGTTTATGTTCTTCTATTTTTTGTTTCTCTCTCTCTTTCAATGCATTATATATATATATATATGTGTGTGTGTGTGTGTGTGTGTGTTTATATATATATATTTTTTTTTTTTTACAAAAAAAGGGTTACAAATCTTCATATCATATTTCTGCTTGTGTAACTGACCTGTGTCATAGTGAACGCGCCTTTGGTGTTTTGCTTTGTGTGTGTGTGTGTGTGTGTGTGTGTGTGTGTGTGTGTGTGTGTGTGTGTGTGTGTGTGTGTGTGTGTGGCATGGAGACATGAGGAACCGACACATCAACTGCAGCACCATCAGCCAGAGCCGCAACCAATCACGGGCCTGCTTTCACGTGACGTCACGGCATTGTATTCTAAATTCATAAATCTTCTTGATCTCTGGCTCTCTGTGCCGCACTGGCTGCTGCTCGGCGCGTTCGCCGTCCTGAATGTAAAGTGTGTCCTCTGCTCTAAAGCACTGATGTCTTCAGTCTCGCTGCTCTCTCATCCTGACCTCACGGAGACGATCTGAGCAGTGATGCAGAGGCTACAGTGCGCCTGTCAGGAGCATTGCGCGTGCAGACATGTAAACCAAGGTTAATGTTTGGCTGCTGTAATGCTCACACATCTCTAATGTTGACTCCATCGCAAGAGGGAGACAGTCGCCTTGGTAACAGCAGGATCCGTCCAGCTTCAGCACCAGCGGCAGAGCATCCATCAGTCCTCCACTGATCCTCACTACTGCAACATATCAGTAGTCGCCTGTAAATGTCACGCATTTATATAGTTTTAATTAAATGAATCCTAAAATGTGATCTAGTGAGACTCTGTAGGCCTTCAGCTCCAGATGTTCCTCGCGCATCTGGAGGAATAACATCCGCATCGTTCTGAAATTCTTCGAGGAATCCTGAAGAACTGAGAGGCCAAATTAAAGCGTGATCGAGATCGTCCTGCAGCAACAAGCGTCCACGCAGACAGACAGACAGACAGACAGACAGACAGACAGACAGACAGAACCTCCATCTGCTGGAACCCGACACCGAGCAGAAAGACGGAATATAATCAGATGCTCGCTTTCCTCCGGCGTGCGTCCATCAACCGTTCCTTGGAGCAGCGCTCGTCCGTTCGGTGTTCATCCGTCGTGATTTTTTTTTTCTTTTTTTCACTTTTGCATGTGGTTGATGGCGCGGGTGGGCTGCGGATCGGGCACCGGGTGTGATGTGACCGGTTCGGCGGACGGGAGAACCGCAGGGCTGCTGTGGAGCGTCGCTTCTTCTGACCGGATTCGCGTCGCGTGATGCTCGCTCGTGCTTTTCCTCATTCATTTGACGGAATAAAGGCCACCTATGGAAACTGGAGACCAGAATTTTAGGAAAAAGGCAAGCGAGTGATTATATGTTTCTTTCTTTTAATGATTTATTTATTTTTGATCGCCAGGATGGATTGATTTAATTGACGCATCGCAGCCCTGAATGATTTCAACTGTTTTTGATTCAAACGGATCGGTTTTAATTAGATTGATGGATGTGCGCGCGGGTTCCGAAACGTGAAGGATTCACATCTTCACCAGGAGCCTTCATCTGAAGGCTGAGTCTCTCTCAGTCGGATCGGATCGAGAACAGGCCAGATTGGGTGAAGATGAGTTTATCTTTTGCCAGAATGCTCCGTTTCGCATTTAATATTTGGAGTGTCACTCAAGTTCATCATAATCAGACTAATGAGCTGCACTAGTATGTAGGTGTGTAGGAAGAAGCGGCCTGCCGTTTGTCTTACTTCTCCTTCAATTCACAAACCCTCAAGGGCCCTCGGTCTCTCGGGGCCCCCCTTTTTTCTTATTTTGTCCTCTTAAATCCACAAATATTTATTTCCTATACATCAAGAGGAAAGGGGGCTCCCCTTTCGTCGAATGCAGCAACATGGGCGTGTTTGAGCGCGGCGTCCAGATGCTCCTGACCACGGTGGGCGCTTTCGCCGCCTTCAGTCTGATGACCATCGCCGTGGGAACGGACTACTGGCTGTACTCGCGCGGGGTCTGCAAAATAAAGACTAGTAACGAGAACGAGACCGGCAAGAAGAACGAGGAGGTGATGACCCACTCTGGTCTGTGGAGGACCTGCTGTCTGGAAGGTAGGAGCTCCGAGAAGAACCGCATCTGAACGGAGAAGCTCTGAAGAACCTTTATGCAGCTCTTCATAATTCATAGTGATGATGAAAGCATCACGACAGTCGTCTGTATGATTCGTGTGCTGTATTCCAAGTCATACGATAGTTTTGTATGAGGAACAGGTCCAAATTTAAGCCGTTATTCACTGAAAATCTCCAGAAGACTTGGAGACCATGGATGATGGTTCCTTGATGATCCTTTAACATCCGTTTCCACTGCACTGAAAAAGTTTCTTTAGATGATCCAGGTGTTCTTCACATTAAGAAAACAGTGGAACACTAAAAGGTTCTTTGGGGAACCAAAAATGGTTCTTCTGTGGCATCCCTGAAGAGTTAAGCACACACGTCATATGCACTACATTTGTGATGCTTCTTATCATCACTATGAAGAGCTGCAATAAGATTCTTCCAAATTTCATCTTTGTATTTCCATGGAAAGAACAACAGCATACATTCCGTCCACACTGACGTCCACATATGCAAACGAGCTTCGAGATGTACTTCCTGTTTGAGCCCCATTGACAGCTGACTGTGTGACAGCATGAATGAGTTTCTGATTTAGTTTGGTTCAGGTCAGATCCAGCGTTTGCTGTGTTGAGAGTCTGACCCTGACCGTATTAAATCAATTTTATTTCCCTGTAGACTGAACGCCTGCAGGATTGTATTAGATGAATGGTTGACCCAATAAAGTGAAAGTGAAAGTGACGTGACATTCAGCCAAGTATGGTGACCCATACTCAGAATTCATGCTCTGCATTTAACCCATCCGAAGTGCACACACACAGAGCAGTGAACACACACACACCGTGAACACACACCCCGGAGCAGTGGGCAGCCATTTTTTATTCTGCGGCGCGCCCGGGGAGCAGTTGGGGGTTCAGTGCCTTGCTCAAGGGCACCTAAGTCATGGTATTGAAGGTGGAGAGAGAACTGTACATGCACTCCCCCCACCCACAATTCCTGCCGGCCCGAGACTCGAACTCACAACCCTTCGATTGGGAGTCCGACTCTCTAACCATTAGGCCACGACTTCCCCATCTGCTAAAAATCTGCTCACCCTCATCTGAGATCAGGATGAGTTTGTTTCTTCATCAGATTTGTAGAAATGTCTCAGCAATGGATGCTCTGCGGTGAATGGGTGCCGTCAGAATGAGAGTCCTAAACATCACAATAACCCACAAGTAATCCACAGCACTGCAGTCCATCAGTGAACATCTGGAGAAGACAAAAGATGAAACAAATCCAGCATTAAGATGTTTTTAACTCAAATACATAGAGTCCATAATCCATAATAACACTTCCTCCAGTGAAAAAGTGTTCTGGTGTGAATCAGGAGAGAAATCTGCACAGATCAAGCAGCGTTTAAACAGCTCGAAACAAATATGTGTCTGGATTTTGATGTGAGAGATGCACTTTTTCACTGCAGGAAGTGTTATTATGGATTATGAACTCTATGTATTTGAGTTAAAAGCATCTTAATGCTGGATGTGTTTCAGCTTTTGTCTTCTACATATTATCACTGATGGACTGGAGTGCTGTGGATTATTGATATTTTTATCACAGCTATTTGGACTCTCATTCTGACGGCACCCATTCACTGCAGAGCATCCATTGCTGAGACACTGATGCAATGCTGCATTTCTACAAACCTGACGAAGAAACAAACTGAGGGTGAGAAAAATTTTCAGCTAATTTTCATTTTTGCCTAAACTATTCTTTTAATTCTGTTTGTAGCTTGAGATTTTCACCCATGTGTTCCAGTGAACAGACGGTGGTTGTGCCATTATGCAGTTTTTACAGTATTCAGTACAGTATACTTTTTTTTAGCAGTAAGAATACTGTATTTGACTGTTTAACACATTTTATCATGTTAAAATCCATAAAAACAAAACAAACAAAAAAACATTTACAGAAAAGAATGTTACTATTTCGTTTTTCTTTATATGTTTTATTATAAAGTCTTAATGCTTTGAATTTCCTCACTGAACTGATCAGGAGACGCATTGAGAATGAGGTGATTTGTGCTCCAGTCAGCAGTTTATATGAAATCAGCCAAACAGCTGTGATATATGACAAATCTGATCAGTTCATCCAATGAAGCCTAACTTCAGTTCATTCTCCGTTATTTCTGGTTGAAATGTAGTTTATTGAGTATCTGCAGAACGATTAGTCCCAAGGAATGTATTAACGAAGGGGTTTGGTAATTCTCTGTTGTTGTGCATCATCTGCTTTCACATTTAGTTAAATATAAATAACAACCTTAATAACACTTCAGGTCAGAACGGGTGTGGGGTGTGAGACAGGGTTTTTCAAACCTGCAATAGAACTCATTAAAATCGTGGCCAGTTGTAATTCAACACAGTGCTGGGGGATGCTGTCTTGAAATTGGTGATGTCTTTCAGTCCTTTCCACACTGATGTCACTGGGTCATTGACTGAAAACTGGATTCTCAGCTTTTTGGAGTAGTTCAAATCGGTGACAGCAGCTTCAAAAACACTCCAGTCAGTGCAGTTGAAGCAGGCTTGTAAATCCCGCTCTGCTTCATTTGTCCATCTTTTTACAGTCCTGATTTCAGTTTCTGCCTGTAGGTCGGTATAAGAACCAGGCAGTGATCAGAGAGCCCCAAAGCTGCCGGTGGAACAGAGTGATATTCATCTGCTGTACACCGGCTTTCGTTGATGTAGAAACATGTCCCACCGCCACGCAGTTTCCCTGCTGATACCGTCAAATGTTCAGTATTAGTGAAGGC
>NC_056577.1:5452165-5482165 GCF_018340385.1 Cyprinus carpio
AGTGACGGTGATGCACTCATACATAGTGGCCTTCAGTGGGGTCACACTCATTAAAGTCTAATGTAAACCTGAAAACAAACAAACATAAGGTTCGAAAAAGTTTAAAACTATTTTCTGAAAAACTGCCTTTTCTGCACTATTTCTGTTACTAGTCAAATAAGCAAGTGATTGATCAAGTTGTGCTGGGATAACATGGAACATCAGGTTTCAACTGTGAAATCTATTCATTTTTCAACTGAACCATTATGAAATTCTAATAATGGTTATGTGTAAATACAACGTGTTCATGCGTTCACTGGGAATCGAACCCATGACCTTGTGGTTGCTAGTGCCATGATTTAGTGTTTGAACTACAAGAATGCAGAAAAAAAAATTCATTCTTTTACTGCTTAAATACACTCATGAGCACTGACGCTTGGCATCGGTCAGACCTGATTTGTTCTTATCCAGAAATAATGATGGAAATCCAAAAAAGACATTTTCAGCTCAATGTGAATAAAATCATAAAGTAAATCAGCTTTTTTTCTCACATGCTGTACCTGAAGAACCTTGATTCGAAAAAGTTAAACGGTCCTGAAAAAAAATATTCACACTTGCACTGTTCGCAGTCAAAAATTTGGAAATGAACGGGAATCGAATTTCATCTAGTTGGAAACATTTTGTACTGCACCCAAATAAAACCTTACTGAAGGCTCAGTTTTGGAGATATCAACCTCAAATTTGGAACACAAGTTGTTCAGAGCAGGGATCCTGGAGAGCCAGAGTCCTGCAGAGTTTTGCTCCAACCTTAATAAAAACTCACCTGGTTTGTAGCTTTCTAGTAACCCTTAGACCTTGATAGAGGCTTAAAACAGTAAGGGCCAGATTTACCAACAGATGGCTCCAGCGCAGCTTAAGGGAGCTCTTTTGTTCCCTTAAATTTCTCAAGGTGAAATAGTTACTCAGGACTTTGTAGCAACACTTAAGGGAACACTTAGATAATTAAGGGGAATACTTAATGACAGCTAAGGTTCCTTAAGTTAACCCTCAGGATTTTTCTTGCAACCCAAGTTTCACTAAGGGTTCCCTTAACCTTATAACGAAGCGTATTCTTAGCTAAAGGGCTTTCATGCGGCCGGCCCCTGGACACAGTTATATTTGCAGCTGATCTCGTTGCGTATGCATTTGTAGGAGTTTCCCTTTCAGATGCAAAATTTATGGCAGGAGCATTTATGATTTATTAAGGTTTGCATTAGTCAGTTTACTGGTATTTGCAACATTATTTACCACCCCAAAAAGCAAAGACGCAAATTGTGTGCTGCTCTTGGTAGTATGTGTTGTCATTATGGAAATGATCCGGCTGCGTCTGTGTTCTTTAATTCTGGCATTGTCAGCAGAACTTTATTTCTCCATTGCACGCTCACGCTAATTTGCCTAAATCTATTTCTTCAGCTCTGATGTTGAACACACACAGTGTGTGATTGATGTTCTGTGTGTGTGTGTGGATCCTCAGGTCTGAGTAACATCATCGGGATAATCGTGTACATATCAGCCAACGCGGGCGACCCGTCCAAGAGCGACTCGAAGAAGAACAGCTACTCGTACGGCTGGAGCTTTTACTTCAGCGCGCTGTCCTTCATCATGGCGGAGATGGTGGGCGTTCTGGCCGTTCACATGTTCACACGCGCGCCTCGCGCTGTACGTGTGGCTCGCGCTCGGACCGGCGGAGGAGGAGACTATCTGCAGGGATCCGCCATCAGCAGAATCCCCAGCTACCGCTTCCGTTACCGGCGCCGCTCGTGCTCCTCCAGCCGCTCCACCGAGCCCTCGCACTCGCGCGACGCTTCTCCCGTGGGACTGAAGGCCTTCGGAGCGCTGCCCTCCACCGATATCTCCATGTACACCCTCGGCCGCGGCGGAGACACGCTGAAGACTCCACATGGGACGCCACCGATGTACGACTCCGAGAGAGAGCCGGACTTCCTGCAGGTGCACAACTGCATCCAGAAAGACTCGAAGGACGCCAACCGGCGCACCACACCTGTATGAGACACAGCGCCCCCTGCAGGTGAGGAGGAGAATCACGCCACCCACAGACAGACTGATTTCTAACACTAATGATGATGAGTTTACATGTTGAAGTCCAAAAAAGTAAAGTGAAATGCATGATTTTCTTATCTTCCATAAACTAACAAGTTTTCAACTACGTGATGAATCGGAGCTGATGACGACGGCGTTTGGACTGAAAGCTCTTGAAATCTCTTTTCTTCATGTTCATTTCATTTTGTTGCACATAAATACTGTGAACCTCCGTGGCTGCTGTGAACCCAGGGAAAACAATCCCACAAACCGGCCGCGATTTATATGTCATTATAAACGTATTAATGATACATGACTATATATACACTGCCGGTCAAAAGTTTGCGATCAGAATGATTTTTAATGTTTTTTACAGGAGTTTCTTCTGCTCATCAAGGCTGCATTTATTTGAACATTGATAATTCTAATAAGAAATCAGCATATAAGAAGGATCTCTGATTTCTGAAGATCATGTGACACTTTATACTGGAGTAATGATTGATGGAAATTCAGCTTTGCATCACAGAAATACATTGTATTTTAAAGGACATTAAAATAGAAACCATTATTCTGTGTTGTAATAACATTTTGCAAGATTACTGTTTTTTTCTGTATTTTTGATCAAATAAATACAGCCTTGATGAGCAGAAGAGACTTCTTTAAAAAACATTACAAGTCTTACTGATCCCAAACTTTTGACTGGTAGTGTGTATATATATATATATATATATATATATATATATATATGAAAAGATACATACATGAATATATGAACATCTGTTAATAAACCACACATGGACTTCTTGATTCAAGAAGACACAAAAGAGCAAATCAGAAGTCAATAAAATCATCATGGATAATAAGAGCTGGATTCATGTCGACTCATTTGCATGTGTTCATTCAAACAATCTTAAAAAACTCTTTTAAGGTGCTAGACTAGACCAGATTAGACTAACAAACTCCCTCAGGCCGGTTTTTCAGCCGCATCACAGACTCAGATCTGCTTTAGGATGTAAATGGACACTGAGGTCAAACTCTCTCTCCCTCTGCTGACCGTCAGACGAACACACAGTGAGCATGAGTGTGTGTGTGTGTGTGTGTGTGTGTGTGTGTGTGTGTGTGTGTGTGTGCGTGTGTGCGTGTGCAAGATTTGTGTTAATTCACTCGACACAAACAACTGTTTTGCTGTCAGCAGTTTGTGATTTGTCTTTTACTCCACTCAAGTCTGTCCACGAGTGACCTACTAATGTATTTATTCAGAACCTACTTCTGTAACATGTTGTACAGTGTCATGAGATTACTAACTAAAATGACTAACTCAAGATTTATTTATCACATGAACTGTAACACAGACACTGAGCATGTTTAGAGAGGAAAGAGTTTTATTTCATAGAGTTCAGACCACAGAGAACAAAGTGAGTTTAAAACCAGACTCTGGATGATCTGGATCTGATCCTGATTGAGCGAGTGAAACGCTCGAGCCAGACTCAGCAACGGAGCTTCATACTGACCGATCTCCTTCTGCAGAACACACACACACACACACAGAGAGAGAGAGCTTCAGTTCACACGTGCAGCTGTGCAGACAGAGACAGACTGTGATGATGATGAAGATGATGATGAAGATGATGATGAAGATGCGGGGGTTCGGCTCACAGCAGACGTCTCGTGATACTCCAGCCCCTGACTCTGAGCCCATGACTGAGCGGCGGCGTCCACCTCCCTCCTGGACCACAGGTCACTCTTATTCCCCACCAGCACTACTGATCAAACGCAGTGACCTCACTATCACTGCCAGCTCCTGAATGACATCATCCTCCAGGAAGTGACATCAGTTTGCAGCACAAGCATCAGTGAGTATTATCAGGGATGGGTTCTGTGAAGTTTGTGTCTCTGTAAAACACTGATGCTGTTTGATTAGAATATGATGATGTGATGCACAGTGTCGTTTTAGGATCAGTTATAAACTTTTTTAATTTTTTATAATATTTTAAATCAGCTTTATTTTCATATATTTTCATAATTTGAATTTCAGGTTTTTTTTGTGTTTTAGTCTTTTTTCCGACATTTTTGTCATTTTATTAGGGTTTTTTTTCTTTTTAGCTTTAGTTTTAGTAATTTTTGTACTTTAAACATTTCAAGTTTTTTTTTAAGTTTGTGTTTTTCATCTAATATTTTATTTTAATTTTTATTTGATTAACAAACTATTTTAGTTATTTTAGCCATAAGTCTGAGCAGGGCGGCCATAGATGTGTATACACCTGATAGCAGCAGCTTCCGTCCGCCATATTGAAACGGTCAAAGCCGGTCCGTGAACACTACAGAGCGAGTGTGTCTGCAAGCAACTTTAGTTACTTATACGCCTGTAAGAATGTCTATATCTGCAATAGACTTCAGCAGAGGGTTCTGCTAAACACGAGACAAAGCCGTTAGCTAAGACGATAATTAAAAGGTACTGTAGTTTCTGTTGAGTTAATATATATTGAAAACACAAACCAACACAATCTTACACGTGAAAGTTTATCCAATTTATTTAGGATCATCTAGAGGCTGCTCAGTGTTGTGGCATCTTGACACATGTTTATTTTTATTGTGAGTGACGACATATTGACCGTTCCAATATGGCGGACGCGTCTAGGCGCTTGGAGCAGTCGAATGTGGATTCTACTTATACTTATCTATGACTGCGATTGGCTGAACGGCGTGACGCAGTAGACGTACGTCACTGTGACGTTAACGTAACTGTTTTGAAATCCACCACTAGAGACCACGCTTCACACACACACAGCTAAAAATAACTTTATTCTCTCATAACCATTTATATAAGATAGTGATGAGTGAGTTTAAACCGCTGTTATTTAGCACGAGTGTTGTTAAGGGATTAAAGAGCTCAAGGGATGGCGATGAGTCACACAGGAACTGATTTAATCCAAATAAACGCAGTTTATGCACTCGATGATGATTTTACTACAGTATAAAAAAATACACTGAAAAAAGTTGTGTATAAGCGATTTTCACTCAGAAACTACTAGTAAATTTCAGACATTTATAAAAAAAAAAAACCGACAAGCCACACAGAATTAAACGTGAAACTTTGAAGCAATACAACTGATATATTTTCAGAATAATAATATATTTCAAATCAGCTTTTTTATTTATAGCTTCAAAAATAATTTTATAGTGTAAAAATCAACTTTAAAATGAAATAAGAACCAAATAAATGAATGAAAATCTAAATAAATAAATAAATAAATCCATCTATCCGTAATTCTACTTGGAATTAAAATGGAAGAATTAGAAGAAGAATTAGAAAAATTGGAATCTCCAACCCCCACGAGCACGCGCCTCACAAGCCAGCGCGCGCTCCCGACGGTCTCTCCTCATCTCCAGAGCGCGCTGAGGGAGCGCGCGGGCGGCTGATGGACGGGATGCAGCGGGGCGCGTACGGCGCGAGCGGAGCCGGTGGAGCCTTCGAGCCGCTCGCGTTCCTCCAGCAGCCGCACACCGGCCTCCGGATCGTGTCCTGGGTACGTACCGTTATCATGAGGAGCAGCTGCAGACTGGCGCTGCGAGGCACGCACGAAGCGCTGCTTTTGATTTAAATGCGTGCTTTTACAATCAAGTGCTATTAGTCCGGGGGAAGAAAGGGTTTGTGTGGGGCTTCAGAGGTTACAAAATATCATTAGCTCAGTATAACAACAACATGCGTCAATGGAAACTGCGTGATAGAAAAAGCGCGCGTGCGTGCGTGCGTGTGTGTGTGTGTATGCGTGCAGTTGCATACATTAGAAACACACACACACACACACACACACACACGACCTGTATCCAGTGTCCAAATCCTGTCCGTTCGGGTTCAGATGTGGACAGATTCGACTTATTCAGTCATAAAGACTGTCCTTCTTCAATGGCATGAATTCTGCACGTGCTTAGCAGAATAAAAAGAGATATTTTAGAATATTCTAAAGTGACCATGAATGACACATTTTAAATTGATCCTGTGTGAATAAAGCTGATTTCATCATGGCATGAGGTCGGGTGTAATTATAACTCTATGAGAGTGTTATAATGCTCTGACTACTGAATCATATTAGATACATAATGAAGACCATTTCATTAAAGTGACGGAGCTCAGATTGTTCTTGATTAGACTGATCCGTATATCTTTAAGTGCAGAACACGTTCAGAAGCTGAGTGCGGTGGTTTTGTTCATGATTTATGCTTGTGTTTGTGACATAATTAGCTTGTTATTTTCCATTCCTGCCAGAACAGAGAGTCCCAGTGTCTATAAATATCTCTGTTCTTCTGCTCGTCTGTCCGTCCAGCTCATCTCATCTCATCTCATCTCATCAGAGCACGGGTCTTTATGACTGAGTCACTGAATCATTCATTCAACAGATTCATTCAAAAGCACTGATTCATTCAGAGACTAAACACAACCTGTGTTGTAGTGGTTCTGCTGTGGCTGACCAAAAACACAGACTAGATGTTATTCAATATTAAGTTTTTGTGTATTGAATTGTTATATAAGAGCATCATCACACAAGCGTGCTGCTTGCTTGTTACTCCAGTAACTCGTCGCTAGTTCACAGCATCTGACCGCAGTGAGAGTCACAGTATGGACGCTCGGCACACTTGGTTTGTTGAAGAGAGAAAAAGGAAGTTTGGCGAGTTTCTGCTTGGTCTTTAACACCTGTGAGTTTCTGTTTTTGACTCGTTCAGCTGAAGAGGACAAACTGTTACAGTTTCCCTTTTTTTCTTACTTTAAACCTGTTTCAAATGTTATATAAGTACGAATAGAAACAACAGTCTGTTTAATGAATAAATGGTTACGGGTGACTCGTGTTACACTCCTGTGTGATCTGTGTTCTGCTCTCCTCAGCTCTTCTCGTTGGTGATCTTCGTCTGTGTCGTTAACGAGGGCTACATCAACAGGCCTGATGAGGTCGAGCAGTTCTGCATCTTTAACCGGAACCAGAACGCCTGTAACTACGCGGTCAGCATGGGCTCGCTGGCCTTCCTCTGCTGCATGGCCTTCCTGGCTTTAGATGTATATTTCCCTCAGATCAGCAGCGTCAAGGACCGCAAGAAAGCCGTGCTGGCCGACGTGGGAACCTCAGGTAGATCTCCACACATGAAGGTTATAGAAAACAGTATGGGATTGTATTGTTTTGAAATGTTCCTAAAATGTTAAATAGTCAAGTTTTCTTGTAATGGTAAGTAGTGCTTAAACATGAAATTTAAGTAGAATGACTGAAGCAGGTTTTTCTTGTAAACTGTACTCCAGTAATCTTTGTTTAATAATTTACTAAAAAACTATTTTTTTCCAGTGAGTGTTAAGTGTCCTCAGTCTCTTACAGTCTCTGTGTGTCCGTGTCTGTCTGTTCCAGCGTTCTGGTCCTTCGTTTGGTTCGTGGGCTTTTGTTTCTTGGCCAATCAGTGGCAGGTGGCGAAGGCGGAGGACAACCCACTGCAGTCGGGTGGAGACGCGGCTCGGGCCGCCATCACCTTCTCCTTCTTCTCCATCTTCACCTGGGTCTGTAGCTGCTGTAATTGAACTCATGAGTGTTGTGCTGGAGCTGTGTTGATGATTTCAGGTGTGTTGGCGTGTGTTTCAGGGAGCTCTTACACTGGTCTCTCTGGAGAGACTCAAACGAGTGTGTTTTGAAGAGGAGTATGAGGAGCTCTTTACCCAGCCCTGACCTCACACACACACACACACACACACACACATGAACAAACAGGCTCCCTCCAAGTGTGTGTGTGTGAGACTCCAGTCTCAGCGGTCATCTAGAGGAATGAATCCATCTCAGCAGCTCATTAAAGAACGAAATGATGTTAACGTGTGCTGATGATCATGTTGTTACTGTAACCTGTAGACAGTAATCTGATCTTTCTCTCTATTTTCTTCATATTATATTTTCTTTCCATCCTTCACAACCCCATCCATCCCTGCACTGTCTTTTTTTAACCCTTCATTGAACCCTGATCCATCATTCCCATGTTAAAAACCTGCATCATCCAGGCCGCTCAGGGCTTCCTAGCGTTGCAGAGGTATAAGCTGGGTGCGGATTCGGCTCTGTTCTCGCAGGACTACACTGACCCCAGCCAGGACGCCGGCACCGTGCCGTACAGCTCCTACAGCGCTGGAGACGCTCCGGAGAGTCCGGGAGGAACCGGGTCCTACCAGCAGAGCGACGACGGCGTGTTGGACGGGTCAGCCGGGTACCAGCGGCAGGAGTACTGAACCAGAGCAGGGTCACGGCACCAACTCACCCGCTGTACACCATTCTGATCAGCAGTAGAATAGTCTGTTAAACTGTCCGTGCTACACAAATGACTGATTTATATTGAAAATGGAGCGACACCTCAGCATTAATGTGCTCACACTCAATAATAAAGGTTCTTTATCAGAACTGATGGTTCAATGAAGAACCATCATTCCATTAGACAAAACAACCTTTAGTTTATTCAAATGTTCTTTACACTAAGAAAAAATACTTTTCAGAATTGATCACTGAATGGTTCCCAGCTAAAAAAAAAATATGTTCTGCAAAAGTTTTTCTAACATTCCCATTAAGTTATGATAATGTTACTCTTGAATGTTCACTAAACATTCAAAATGTCCAGTTTTTAAATGTATTTATATATATATATATATTGGTTATACACACGTTAAGGGAATGTTAGGGAACGTTAAATGTTCTCTGAGCATTCTAAAACAAGCAGTATCAAATAAAAAATGTATATACTTATTCCTGATTTAAACTCACATTCTCTAATACTTGGGGGAGACTTTAACTGTTGCCTTGACCCAGTGCTGGACCGTTCATCATCTAGACCATGTGCTGCAAACAAATCCTCCATTTTTCTAAATAATTATTTTTCTGAATATGGTATATCAGATGTATGGCGGCATTTGTACCCGAAAAAAAGAGAGTATTCTTTTTTTTTTTCAAATGTTCATCACTCTTACTCTCGGATTGATTACTTTGTTTTGGATAATGGTTTAATTTCTAGAGTTCAATCTTGCGCATATCAAAGTATTATTATATCGGACCATGCTCCTCTTACTCTTGATCTGACCTTTCCAAATTTGCCTTCACCTAGGAGGAACTGGCGTTTCAATACTTCATTCTTGGCAGATGATAATTCTCAGTACAACTCGCTCCTTTTTTGACATCTGTTTTTTCTGAATCTCTTAAGACTGGAACTCTTCCCCAACGTTAAATCAAGCCTGTATTTCTTTATTACTTAAAAAGGATAAAGACCCCTTAGACTGTGCGTCATATAGGCCGATTTCTTTGCTCATCTGCGACGTTAAAATTTTAGCCAAGTTGCTTGCCTCAAGACTTGAAGATGTCCTCCCCACTATCATCATTCCTGATCAAACCGGGTTTATAAAAAATCGTCAATCATTTTTTAATATCCGCCGCTTACTTAATGTGGTATACTCTCAGCATCAGGCCATTCCAGAATGTGTTGTTTCTTTAGCCGCAGAGAAGGCGTTTGACAGGGTTGAGTGGGAGTACCTTTTTTTAGTTTTAGAAAAATTTGGATTTGGCCCAGTCTTTCTCTCTTGGATTAAATTACTTTATACTGCTCCCTCTGCAGTAGTCCTAAGCAATGGTCTGTACTCTAGACCATTTAATTTGCATCACGGAACTTGACAGGGCTGCCCACTAAGCCCACTACTATTTGCTTTAGCTATTGAGCCTGTAGCAATCGCCCTACGCCAGAGTCAGCAGATTACTGGAATTACCCGTGGTGAGACCGTTCATAAGGTAACTCTATGCAGACGATCTACTGCTTTTTATATCAAATCCACAAACTTCTTTACCCACAGCTCTATCTTTGCTTGAGAATTTTGGTCGGCTTTCGGGCTACAGGCTTAATCTGCACAAGAGTGAACTCTTTCCAATTAACAAGGTAGATACACAATTACAGTATTCCAACATACCACTGAAACTAGTCAAAAATAAGCTCACTTATCTTGGGGTCTGTATCACTCGCCGTCATAAGCATCTTTTTAAACATAATTTTGGCATGCTGCTTGAACGGATTAAGAAAGATCTTTCTAAATGGTCACCTTTAAAGATTTCCCTCATTGGGCGCATTAATTCTGTTAAAATGGTGGTGCTTCCTAAATTTCTTTATCTCTTTCAATGTTTACCTTTATTTCTTCCCGTCTTTTTTTAAATCTTTAGACTCTGTTATCTCTTCTTTCATTTGGAATGGTAAGCACCCTCGTCTACGCAAAGCATACATTCAGAGGCCTAGATGCAATGGTGGTATGTCCTTACCTAATTTTAAGTTTTACTACTGGGCAGCTAACATATGAAACACACTTTATTGGTGGCATTATCACCTTTTGCCCAATATTCCGTCCTGGGTGGACATGGAAATAAATGCTTACAAGTAAATTTACCTTCCAGCACTTCTCGCATCTAATTTACAGTTGACTTCTTATACTTCTATCGATTGCCGAGTGGTTAAACACTCATTGAGAATTTGGATCCAATTCAGGAAAGCATTTGGTTTTAGGGATCCCTCTCTCCTTAGCCCTGTGTTCCGTAATCATTTTTTTCCACCTTCGATGCAGGATGTTTCATTCAAGAGTTTGTCTCACAAGGGGATAAAATGTTTCAAAGATTTATTTGTGAATAATGTATTCGCTTCTTTCTGATCAATTGGTATTACGTTTCGGTCTTACCAAGTCAGATTTTTTTCGATTCTTGCAAGTAAGACATTATGTTAAGTCACTTGTACCAGACTTCCCAACGATGCCTTCTGAAAATCCTTTGGATAGGTTCCTTTCAAGTAACATAATAACTAAAGGCTCAATTGCTATTATTTATAATTTAATGATAAATCTGGCATCTTCATCTCTGGATAACATTAAAAGAGCTTGGGAGGAAGACCTTGACAGGCCACTCTCTGAAGACACATGGAACTGCGTCCTTAAACAGGTCCACTCATCATCAATATGTGCTCGGCATTCACTTATACAGGTTAAAGTAGTGCACAGAGCTCATATTATTAAAGTGGAAAGACCCCTTGCCACCCACTCACACACAATAGATCAAAGATACAATGTCTTGTCTCTGCCTCGAAAAAATTAGGTATTCGCTAAGAGGATTGGAAAAACAATTTTTTAAGTTGTGGCGCTCTTTTAGTATGGACACTTTATAATATATATATTATTTATTTATTTTTTTTTTTTTATTTCTTATTATAATTTTTATGTATGTATGTATTTGTTGTATTTGTTTGGAGGTTAATTTTTGTCAGCATTTTTGTATGTACAGTATATTGGGTTCTTACAGTTCCATTTTGATTTAATGGATGCTATGCTAAGGGGTGGGGGACTGTGAATGTGATTTATTTTGTTAAAAACAGTAAAATCAAACTTTGAACGAAAAAATGTACATATAAAAAAAATTCTAGATGAACATCCAACTAAAATATTTTAGAAATACAATATTCCATGTGATGTACTGTATAAATATCATTTTTATGCTAACGTTTTTTAAAACATTATTAAAGACCAGATCATTAAAAAAATTAAAAATGCTTTTCTAATGTTTCATTTACTAATGAAAACATTATTTCCGAATGTTCAAAATGTCCATTTTTATTTCTTAAGTTTAAAAAACATTTTTCTTGGTTATACAAACGTTAAGGCAACATTGGATTTTAAAATTTTGCAAACTTGTGAACGTTACTTTTACTAGGACTCTAAAACCTTAGGGTTAACCCTAAACCTAACCCTACCCATCATTTAATCCTAAAATCAGAAGGAAATGATAGCTGATTCACAAGGGAGCAGAAGCACCTAATCATGATTGTAAGCCTAAAACAGATATTTCCTGAAAAAACAGAGGGATTGATGACGTCACTGATCCGGGAAGTTGTTTCAGCGTAGAGAAAAGTGTTTGCGTTCTGATGAAATTATAAGGAAAAACATTTTTAAGAATAATGTCACCGATTCATTATTCGCTATAAGACAAGGGACATGTTTTAGGAAGTAAATAGAGGATTTTATTTTATGTCGACCGTTGTTTTCATCATGTTTTTAGATCTTCTGTGCACCGTGACAGTAAAAGGTTTCAACAAATGGCTAAAACCAAACGCCCATCTGAACGGTCATTATATAGGTGACCAGAATGAGGTCTGATGAACAAACACAAACCTGGCACCATCCATCATCTATGTGAACGGGTGTTTGAGTAAGCTATTTTCAATGTTTAATCAGTTGCATTTGTGAACAGATTCTCGTACAGTGTGTTCATAAGAGCTGGAGAGTTCTGTGTTTACTGTAAAATACTGAAGACACAGTTCGAGTGGTTTTCACTGTATTGATCTGCTAAACTGTGTCAAAGCAGAAGGAACGTTTTCATGCCAAAACCTGCTGTATGTAAATCTAGCTACTACTTAATCTCTACATCTAAATAAATGTTCATGAACAATAATAAAAGTGTCCTGTAAAATCAAACTAAATCATCTGCCACGTTCCAACGTTTTGTTAGCATTCCATTTAAGCTATAAAAACGTTATTTCTGAATATTCTTAATGTTCAAAATGTTCAGCTTTTAAAGCGTTTTTTGTTGGTTATGCAAACGAAAAATTCTAGTTTTAACGGAGCATTGTAGTTGATCATTGTGCAAACATTATGGGGATGTTACTTTTTGAAACAAGTAATATTTAAAAAACGTTAGACGAGCATCCAATAAACGTTTTAAATGTCTGTTCAGTAGTCCCTATAACAGATGACGCAGTTTAATTTCTAATTAAGTGATAAAAAGCAGTTACAAATGTTGTACAAAATAAATATACTAATCTTTGCAGCAATTAAACATGTAGCGTGTAGCGTAGCCAAACTTTGTTTTACTACCAAATTATATGTAATATCTTATTATTATTAATATTTAACTTACATATTGCAAAGGTTTCTATGACCCATACTCAGAATTCGTGCTCTGCATTTAACATCTGAAAATGTATTTTTAAAGTGTTTGTTCATCTGCAATATGCGTTTCCTATCAGATGTCAAATAGACGTTTAGAAGATGTCTTTAAGATGTTTATGATTAAGAATGCATGTAAAACTGACATCTTACAGACGTCTATCAGATGCTTGTACACAGCAGATGTTTTCCAGATGAAGTGATCTTTAACAGACCTCTTGCAGACGTACGTGTGTTATCTGTGACTGGAAGAACGTTTGTTCGTAACTTTGAGAGAACCTTGCCGGAACGTTAGCCAAAGCTCTTTTTCCTTGTTAGCTGGGTTTCTGTGTACTGTAGCGTAGTGGACTGTATGTTAACGGTCTTATTATAAGTTCCATCAGAAAGATGACACACCTGTGATATTTTAATGTTCTAACAGGTTAAGTGAATAATAATGACGTGTGCACGTCTGCAAGATGTCTGTTAAAGATCGCTTCATCTGGAAAACATCTGCTGTGTACAAACACCTTCATAGACTTCTCAAAAAACTCAACATAACATGCACACAACATAAAACAAAAACATCTGATAGGAAACAAGTACAAAAGCTGTCACTGGGGCGGTGCCTTTTCAAAAGACGTCACATAGTGTGTGCATATCAGTGTACTATACGAATATTTCGAATAATCGCGGTTGCTATGGTGACCATGAAAGACGAAGGACCGAACCGAACTGATCTCAAACTCATGCAGCTGGGATGAAGCTGAGTCGCGCATGCGCGCAGATGAGCTGTAGATCTGACGCCGCTCACTTCCGGTCAAGATGGCGGCGCAGCGCAGGAGTCTGATGCAGAGCGTAAGAAAGCACTTTTCTCTCTCCACGACACTCATATAGTTAATGATACTCATTATCCGCCGCTGGACTGTCCGTGTAGTTTAACACACGCGTGTATTATAAGGGTCGTGAGTGATTAAAGCGACAGTTACAGCGTTTATTCCGTGTGTTGATCTGCGACAATAGTTTGAACACACTGTGTTTACCACAGTAATCTCTTTCTTTACACCATTACACGTCTTCTAATGCACTCAGTCCGTTATTAATAACTTAGTATCACTGTTATGTTCAATCTCATGATCTGAAGTATTACTTTATTATATATTATTTCACAAAACTGTCAGATTAACCACTAAACCCAATGAAAACAAAACTAATCACTCTTTATCTGAATGAAATCTTGATCAAATCTTGCCTGAAAAATTTAAAACATTTGAACAAAAATGTTAAAGGTCGTTTTAGACAGAAATGTATCAATTTTAAACAGGTTTAGGCTTAAAACAAGAATAAATAATGGGGTCAGAATTGTAGGTGTTTAATTTAATGCCTTTATATCTCTTGAAGCACTGTGTGCTATAGAGTCATGTTTATTATTATTGTTTTTTACTTATTCATTTTAAGTTTGTTTTTCAGGCTGTATAGGCAGATATTTGTTATTGTTTCAGGTATTAAATCAACTTTTTCAGAAAACAGCTCTTCGTATCTTGCATCTCAAGTTAATATCTTGATTTAAGAATGTTTAGATATGTTGAGATGATCAGGTCGGAGCGATTGATCGATCGATCAGGTGTCTGCTGTGATTGCAGCATCAGAGCTGGACGGACGATCTTCCTCTGTGTCAGCTGTGTGGCGTCGGTTCGGCCCCCAACTGTGTGTACGGCCCCGACGGGAAAGGGACCCAGAGCCATCCGAACGAAGACGGACACTTCCGCTTCAGGTAGAGCCGCTCGCAGACGCCTGCGCAGACTCTGATCAGTGTGAACTGATGTCACTTCCTGTTCCCTCCTCAGCACTGAGTGCTGCTTCCTCTACGGCGTGTTTAACGGCTACGACGGCAGCCGCGTGGCCAGTTTCGTGTCTCAGTGTCTGACGGCGGAGCTGTTGCTGGGTCAGCTGAGCACCGGTCACACGGACGCAGACGTGCGCAGAATCCTCTCACAGGTATCAGAGACGCACATCTGACCGAGTTTTGAAATTTGACCAAAATGTGTTCACCCTCAGTTCATCAGAGATCAGGATGAGTTTGTTTCTTCATCAGGTTTGTAGAAATGTAGCACTGCATCGGTGTCTCATCAATGGATGCTCTGCAGTGAATGGGTGCCGTCAGAATGAGAGTCTGATAAAAACATCACAATAATCCACAAGTAATCCACAGCACTCCAGTCCATCAGTTAACATCTGGACAAGACAAAAGATGAAACACATCCAGCATTAAGATGTTTTTAACTCAAAAACATAGAGTCTATAATCCATAATAACACTTCCTCCAGTGAAAAAGTGTTCTGGTGTGAATCAGGAGAGAAATCCGCAAAGATCAAGCAGTGTTTAAACAGCTCTAAACAAATATGTGTCTGGATTTTGATGTGAGAGACAACAAGAGATGCACTTTTTCACTGCAGGAAGTGTTATTATGGACTCAGATTTTAGTTGAAACTAGGGGTGTGGATTATTGTAATGTTTTATCAGTTTTTTCAGCTGATATTTCCTTTAATACAGTGCATATAGTGCAAAGCATCATAATACAAATTGAGTATAAAATAACTGTGTATGTTACAAACAAGTAGTATTGATAATAATAATAATATCTTCTGTGCTGGTCTCTCAGGCTTTTGATGTTGTAGAGAAGAGCTACTTTGAGACCATTGATGATGCTCTCGCAGAGAAAGCAAACCTCCAAACACAGCTTCCTGAGGTGAGCACACATGCATGAAGAGACTCCGATCACTGCTTCTGCTCTGGATAACAGCGTCTGTCTGTCTGTCTGTCTGTCTGTCTGTCTGTCTGTCTGCTGTCTGTCTGTCTGTCTGTCCTTCTGTCTGTCTGTCTGTCTGTCTGTCTGTCTGTCTGTCTGTCGTCTGTCTTTCTGTCTGTCTGTCTGTCTGCTGTCTGTCTGTCTGTCTGTCTGTCTGTCTGTCTGCTGTCTGTCTGTCTGTCTGTCTGTCTGCTGTCTGTCTGGCTGCTGTCTGTCTGTCTGGCTGCTGTCTGTCTGGCTGTCTGTCGTCTGTCTGTCTGTCTGTCGTCTGTCTGTCTGCTGTCTGTCTGTATGTTTTTCTGTATGTCTGTGTATCTGCTGTCTGTCTGTCTGCTGTCTATCTGTCTGTCTGTCTGTCTGTCTGTCTGTCTGTCTGTATGTCTGTATGTCTGTCTGTCTGTCTATCTATCTGTCTTCTGTCTGTCTGTCTGTCGTCTGTCTGTCTGTCTGTCTGCTGTCTGTCTGCTGTCTGTCATCTGTCTGTCTTCTGTCTGTCTGTCTGTCTGTCGTCTGTCTGTCGTCTCCTGTCTGTCTGTCTGTCTGTCTGTCTGTCTGTCTGTCTTCTGTCTGTCTATCTGTCTGTCTTCTGTCTGTCTATCTTCTGTCTGTCTGTCTGTCTGTCTGTCTGTCTGTCTGTCTGTCTGTCTGTCTGTCTGACTGTTGGTCTGTCTGTCTGTCTGCTGGCTGTCTGTCTGTCTGTCTGTCTGTCTGTCTGTCTGTCTGTCGTCTGTCTGTCTGTCTGTCTGCTGTCTGTCTGCTGTCTGTCTGTCTGTCGTCTGTCGTCTGCCGTCTGTCTGTCTGTCTGTCTGCTGTCTGTCTGCTGTCTGTCATCTCGGTCATCTGTGTGTCTGTCATGTTGTCTTTTCCTCCTCTTTATCTCTCTGTCTTTCCTCTCACTGTCGTCTGTGTGTCATCTGTCTGTATGTATGCATGTATGTCTGTCTGTCTGTATGTCTGTCTGTATGTCTGTCTGTCTGTCTGTCTGCCGGCCGTCTGTCTGTCTGTCGTCTGTCTGGCTGTCTGTCGTCTGTCTGTCTGTCTGTCTGCTGTCTGTCTGCTGTCTGTCATCTCGTCTGTCTCTCAGGGCGTCTGTCTGTCAGCTCAGACTCAGAAGATCGCGGAGCGGCTGAAGGCTTTAGAGCAGGAGGTTTCAGGAGGAGCCACTGCTATAGTCGCTCTGATACTAAATAATAAACTCTACATCGCTAATGTCGGTATGTTCTCTCACACACACACACACACACACACACACAATCAGTCTGAGGAATCATACATGTCTGGAGCACAAACGCTGTGTTTTCAGGAACCAATCGGGCTCTTCTCTGTAAGACCACCAGTGATGGTCAGAACCAGGTGATCCAGATCGGACGAGCACACACAATCGACAACGACGATGAGCTCTCCAGACTCGCCCAGCTGGGTCAGACACACACACACACACAGACGCTAATGAATTAAATACAACATGCAGTCAAAATGTGACTTTATTGTAAATGGATGAAGGCTGCAGAAAAATCTAAATGCGATTTTTCTGGTTAAAAATTGCAATTGCAATTTAAAAAGTGAAAAATACAGGTTTGCAGAGCTGCACAATTTGGCCAAAATTGTGAGATTATATATTAATATGGCTATACAATAAAATGAAAATTATTATTATTGCTATTAGTGCTGTCAAACGATTAATCACATCAAAAATAAAGGTTTTTGTTTACATATGTGCGTGTGTACTGTGTATGTTTATAATGTATATATAAATACACACACATGCATGTCTTCATCCATTTGATTGTGTGTCTCTCAGGTGTGGATCTGGTGCGCTTGAGGCAGACTGGACTGATCTCAGGTCAGAGCAGCACTCGACGGATCGGAGACTATAAAGTCAAATTCAACTACACCGACATCGATGTGCTCAGGTGCGTTTCTGATACTCACACACACACTCACTCTCGCACACACACTCACACACACACACACACACACACACACACACACACACAGAGACACTCTCAAGTCAAGTCACCTTTATTGGACTAATATTAGTGTAGATGCCGTTCTTCTTACGATGTAGCGAGTACATCGGGTGTTATGAGAAGTGTTCCGCGTTCCAGCTGACCTAATTAATGCAGCCTTACCATCCTTTAACGGATTTGAATTATAGAAATGTGATAGTATGTTATGTGTAAGCCAGGTTAAAGAGATGGGTCTTTAATCTAGATTTAAACTGCAAGAGTGTGTCTGCCTCCCGAACAATGTTAGGTAGGTTATTCCAGAGTTTAGGCGCCAAATAGGAAAAGGATCTGCTGCCCGCAGTTGACTTTGATATTCTAGGTATTATCAAATGGCCAGAGTTTTGAGATCGCAGCAGATGTGAAGGACTATATCGCTCAGGTGCTGAGGAGCTAAACCATTCAGGGCTTTATAAGTAATAAGCAAGATTTTAAAATCTATACGATGTTTGATAGGGAGCCAGTGCAGTGTTGACAGGACCGGGCTAATATGATCATACTTCCTGGTTCTAGTAAGAACTCTAGCTGCTGCATTTTGGACTAACTGGAGTTTGTTTACTAAGCGTGCAGAACAACCACCCAATAAAGCATTACAGTAATCTAACCTTGAGGTCATGAACGCATGGATTAACATTCCTCCATTTGACATTGAGAGCATCGGCCATAATTTAGATCTATTTTTAAGATGGAAAAATGCAGTTTTACAAATGCTAGAAACGTGGCTTTCAAATGAAAGAATGCTATCAAATAGCACACCTAGGTTCCTAACTGATGACGAAGAACTGACAGAGCAGCCATCAAGTCTTAGACAGCGTTCTAGGTCATTACATGCAGAGATTTTAGGTCCTATAATTAACACCTCTGTTTTTTCAGAATTTAGCAGTTTTTTATATCAACTATACATTCCGTTAGTTTTGCAAATTTGTGGGTTTCATCGGGCTGCAAAGAAATATAGAGCTGAGTATCATCAGCATAACAGTGAAAGCTAACACCGTGTTTCCTGATGATATCTCCCAAGGGTAACATGTAAAGTGTGAAAAGCAACGGTCCTAGTACTGAGCCTTGAGGTACTCCATACAGCACTTGTGATCAATATGATATCTTGTCATTTACTGCTACGAATTTATGACGGTCTGATAAGTAAGATTTGAATCATGCTAATGCACTCCCAATAATGCCAACCTAATTTTCTGGTCTATGCAAAAGAATAGTGTGGTCAATAGTGTCGAACGCAGCTCTAAGATCCAATAGCACCAACCACGATACAACCACGATCAGATGATAAGAGCAGGTCATTTGTAACTCTAAGGAGAGCAGTCTCAGTACTATGATACGGTCTAAATCCTGACTGGAAATCCTCACAGATGCCATTTTTCTCTAAGAAGGAACATAGCTGAGGAGATACTACCTTTTCTAGTATCTTGGACAGAAAATTCGATTCGAGATCGGTCTGTAATTAACTAGTTCTCTAGGATCAAGTTGTGTTTTTTTTTTCGATGAGAGGCTTAATAACAGCCAGTTTGAAGGTTTTAGGGACATAACCTAATAACAATGAGGAATTAATAATAGTCAGAAGAGGATCTATGACTTCTGGAAGCACCTCTTTTAGTAGCTAAGACACTATAGGATCTAATATACATGTTGTTGGTTTAGATGATTTAACAACAAACACACACTCTCACTCACACACACACACACACCAAACTCTCACACACACACACACACACACACACCAAACAGGGTTCTGCACTAGTGCTCAGCTATTTCTTTACTTTAGTCTTGTCTCAAATGTCCTTGTTAATTTTCATTATATCTAGTCAAATGTATCCTGTTTTATTTTCGTTGACTTAAAGTCGGGGCAATTTATTCTTCTCTCAGTATTTCAATCTAGTTTTAGTGAAAATAGTCATATTTTAGTTCATAGTGATTACTTTAATTAATTGCTTACAGTTGTCATTTGAGAACATTAAGTAAACCACCGGGCCGAAAACCCCTGCATGAAACACCTTTGGAATATCAAATATCACAGATGATTATGCTTCATAAATCAAGAGAAGAGGAAATCATGATCACTATTAAAATACGATTCATCATGCAGACGATTTCATTAGAATAACCGCATTTTCACATAAGCACCATTCTAGAGAACACCGACTCATACACAGAGTTTATTTGACCATGTTTAGTTTCCTGATTTATTATATTTATTTTATACATTAGCATTATGAAAACTGGCTTCTTCAGTAAAACAGCACAAAATTCTTAATATGAACTCCAAGCAATTCTGAATCATGTAAATGTGTTTGTACTTTTTTTTTTTTGATAATGTGTCTGTATTCAGTGCAGCGACGCAAAAGCCAATCATCTCGGAGCCTGAGATCCACGGCGGCCAATCACTGGAGGGCGTGACTGGCTTCCTGTTGCTGATGTCAGAGGGGCTGATAAAAGCCCTGGAATCGGCCCACGGACCGGAGCAGGTCAACCAGGTGATTGATCCGCCAGTTAACACGAATCATTAGTTTGAATGAAAGAGCTGCTGAAATAAAGCCTCGTGTTTCTGAGCGTCACATCAGTCCTAACATCCGTGGACTGCATTCCCCATGTTCCCCGGCAGGAGATCGTTGCCATGGTAGCGGCGGAGCTGGCGCAGCAGAGCAGTCTGGAGGCGGCTGCGCAGTCGGTGGTGGAGCGCGTCAAGCGTCTGCATCACGACGCATACGTGAGCGGCAGACAGAGGGCGCCACACTGCGGCAGACATGAAGACATGACGCTTCTGATCAGAGTCGTTAACTACACACTCGCAGACGGCTCACTCACACCCACACAAGGTGAGACGCAGCGGCATCAGAAATCAGCTACTCAACCGTATGCATAAACAATTCCTCCTCCAAGTGTTATATATGTGTAGGCTTTCAAAACCAGTGCATCATGTTTTAATCAGCATGAGATCATCACACACTGAATCTGAGCGTGTCTCATTGACGTGTGTGTGTGTGTGTGTGTGTGTGTGTGTGCAGGAGGACGGATCTACCCGGTGTCTGTGCCGTACTCTAACCATCAGAGCACCAGTAAGACTAGCGTCATGCTGTCTCTGGTCATGCCGGCGCAGGGGACGCTGACCAACGGCTCCAACACCGCGTCCACGCTGGAGGGAGACACGCCGACCGCCGGGTAACACAGCGCTGACCGCGCTTAGCAACATCTCAACCTTCGCTCTTGAGCTTCAGATCAGCTTTAGTCAGTTGGCTTGTGTTTGTGTCTCAGTTATTCCTTTGTTTTTATTTAAGTCATTGTTAAATTTATTTTTATAAATGGTTATTTCTATAATTTTATATAAGTTATTGTTTTATTTATTTTATTTGTTTATTGTCATTTTAGTACATAAAGTTAAACTAAATTAAATAAGAAATGTTGCTATTGGAAACTAAATTAAAAGCTTCCTTTTTAAGTTTAAAGTTTTAGTAATTTAGTTTGTTTTTGCCATTTTTATTAGTTATTGTTTTTTTTTATGTGTCTATATTTTTTTTTTACTCATTTTTATTTTTAGGATTGTATTTATTTATTATTTATTTTGTCATTTTAGTTCAAGTTAAACTAAATGAAAATGAGAAATTACGTTCCTTTTTAATTTTAAAGTTTTAGTAATTTAATTAGACATTTTTATTAGTTATTGTTTTTAATGTGTTTATATTATTTTTACTCATTTTTATTTTTGTAATTGTATTTACTCTTTATTTATAAATTTTAGCACATTAATCTTAATTAAAATATTATTATATTTTTAATTTTAGTAATTTAATTAGTATTTTCCATTTAGTACATTGTTAAACTAAGATCTCAAATATCAATAAATGAAAATGTTTTTTTATGATTAGGTTTTAGTTAATAATAATCCTGCGCCTACCAAGTGTTGTTTCCTACGGCTGAATGTATTCATAACTTTATCAATAACACACAAATCTCTCTCCACGGTCCCCCGTTCTACTGTAGTCTACTGACCCCCCTGATTCCCCTGACCATAGACACCTTACAGCCCATCAGTGAGAGTCCTGACCCCGCCCCTCCCTCTGACCCCGCCCCTCTGTGTGTCTGTGCTCCTCCCCTCAGTCAGAGTCCCACAGCGACGCTGCAGTCGACCAACACACACACGCAGAGCTCCAGCTCCAGCTCCGGAGACGGCAGCCTGTTCCGGCAGAGAGGCAGTCAGGCGGCGCAGCCGGACGAGACGGGACGCGTGCCTCCATACGTCGACTTCACACAGTTCTACCGGCTCTGGGGCTCCGACCACAGCGAGGGCCAGGGCCTGTCTGGAGATCTGGGGCCGCAGTGAGGAGCCGCTCTCCGATCCGTCCCATCAGCCCTCTGCTGTCCCATCCGTCTGTATCAAAGGGAAAATCGTCCTTGTGTTCGTTCACAGTGACGTTTACTGTCCAGCATCCTCTTCTGACCACCTGCTGTCCTTCTCTGAGCTTCTTTCTCTCTGCTTCTGTGGAGTTTGACCTCTCTGTAAGACCAAAGTGAGGTCAAACCTGCTGAGCTGCATATATACATCTGTCTGAGTTTTTACTGTCTTCCTTTAATAAACAGCTCTTGTTTCAGCTGCACTTTCTGGTTTCTCGTGTCAGAGACTCTGAAGGTAGTTTACTCTACAGGTGCTACTGTAATTTTCACTCAGTCATAATCAGGGTTATTTCCACTCAATCTTTCAATACTCGGGAATTAAACCGAATTTATTATTAATATGTGGTAAAACTGGGACTTGTTTATTTAAATTACCGTCAGAAATGTGCCATTCTTGTGTCTTGCAACTGTTTTTTTTTTAGGATTATTTATCTATTTTTAGAGTATGCTTTCATTAGTATTAACTTTTTTATTTTTAGAATTTAAGTTTTCATTTTAATTTTAGTTTGTCATGTGCTTTTATTTTTGTTTGTTTTTTTAATAAAAGAAATATATATAAAATAAAAGATAAATAGAATAGTATAAATAAAAAATAGAATCTAAATAGAACTAAATAGAAATATTTAGCTTTTTACTTTGATTATTAGTGAACATCACTGTGCATCATTTTAAATATGGGAAATGATGAGAGGAGTCAGCGTCAGGATCATGTATCTGCTGTATTTGTATCTGTATTTGTGCAGATTTTTAAAACTAAATTATAGCTGATTTTTCATGTTCAGATGATAATGACAGAAGAGCTGTGAGCATAACTCGCCCTCAGCAGCCCTTCATCACGGAACCCTGTCCTTGTATGTACGGTTTACAAATATATCATGTGAAAAAAATCTAAAGATGCCTTTAATCATCAAGAAGCCTTGCAGCAGTTTTAGTCTTAGAATTGACCACGAGGTGGCGCTATAATAAGTGTATTTACTGACCTCTCAGACTTCTTGTTTTGAATTTCCAGGAAAACACGTGAGACTGTAATGATGCATCCTCAGGAGACTGATGGAAAGCTTTATAAAAACACAATGCTGTTCTGATGCACTGGCGCGTGCTGCATTTGTTTCCTCGCGTGTGATCTTGTTTCGAGCGAGCAGATGAAGGACTGATCAGAGACTGGGCTTGGTGTGAATTAAGCTCAGTTTTGTTTTAATTCGTAGCAGTTTGTCCGACACGAAGTAAACTTCATTATAAGATAAATGCCTGTGGAAATGATGTGTCAGCTTATTCCTGTTCGCCAAAGCTGAAAGATTGTTAAAACTTGACAAGTCTGAATGTTTTCATGGAGTCAGAGTTGATTGTCAACCTCCAAAGACTTTGCTCTTTTAAAATGTCCTTTTAATTTAATTTATTTATTATTTCAACCCGTTTAACTTCTTGATGGTATGCCATTTTTGCAAAATGTTTGACCATTCTTCTCAAAATAACTTTGGGAACAGGGTCTAATGACTGATAATGAGGATTAATATCACCAACACACGCAGAACTATTGTGAAAACAGAATGAGATGATTTAATAATCTTTCATATGTTTTCAAAACATCCAGTTTTTGAAACGTTTAAAAGACTTTATTTTGCAAACATTGTGGGGACGTTACTTCTGAGTCTTCTCTAAACCATCTTAGACGAACATCCCACTGAAATGTTACAAAACCGTTCCATCAACGATGCAGAAGTAACGTTTTTGTGCTAACATTTGCCGAACGTTCTATTAATGTTACAGATCGAGTAAGTTTGCGAGAAGCTGCCAGAACGTTCGCTGTTTGCTGTGAAATGATACATTTTACAGACATTTGGTGTTTTTAAAGCCGATGCGTTTTCATGCGAGGTTTGTTTATTGTGAGATGAGAGTTTGGTATTTACACTCCGTTCAACAAAACACGGTTCACACTCGCGCATCTCCTCATCGCCTTCTGAATCTGATCTGAACGCGATTAAAGCGTCCGGCGGATGAATCAGTGATGATTTCTGGTGAATAATGTGTTCGTGGATGATGCTGAAGTGATCCGCTGGTTGTCGCACTCGGTGTGTGTTTGTGTTTGTGTCGGTGGTCCGGAGGGCGGAGCTGCGGGTCTCTGCGCCCCCGGTACCGACGGTCACACCGATCACTGCTGGGCGGAAGAGCGTCATTTCAGCAGAAAACTGACCGCGAGAGAAGCAGCGCGGACGGATATCAGGCGTGGATCGAGCCGTCGACGAGCATCGAGAGTGATTTTCTCTTTCGCCCGCAGCGGGATGGATTTACACGCGGACGCCCGACACGAGCGCGATCCGCCCGCATCACCGGCCGAGCGTCACTGAAGCATCATCCGCCCTCCGCGACGCATCCGACCGCTCCGATGGGAACAAAAGCCGCGCTTTCACCTCCACCCTGAGCGACCGCATCCGCAATGAACAACTAGAGGAGCGTCAGGCGATGGGTGAGACACACACACACACACACACACGGACGGACAGACAGACGGGTCGGTGGATGGGGAGCAGCATCTGCTCGGTCAAACGAACCGAGAACACGGGCGTCTTATCAACCGCTCGCTGCTGCTGTTATTAATATCACTGATCGCTTCAGATCTGATGTGGGTTGACTCCGGAGCGTGCGGTTTGACGTTGCTGATTATGTTATCAAAGCCAAATATTAAGCCAAGCGTGTGAATGTGATTTAAATATGTGACTGAATCATTGTGTTCAGGCCTCTGATAATGCAGTCCAGATCCGGATGCGATTTGACTCCAGATCTGTGTCGAAATATCATATCAGATGCCTAAATGTGTCCGATTCACAAACAAAAATAAAGAAATTGTGTTTTGTATATAAGGAATACGAAGCCTATTTTTAGCTGTTGTTAATATTACGGATGTTGATTCACTTCCGTTCAGATCTGATGTGGTTTTGTCTCCAGATGTGGTTTTGAGCTGTTTGATATTGCAGATTATGTTTCCAGAGCCAAATATCTCACCAGGTGTGTAAATATGATTCTAATGTGTAACTGAATCACTCTGTTGGTGAAACCCTGCAGGCCTCTGAAGATATAATCCAGATTCTGATGTGGTTTGAATCCAGATCTGTGTGGAAACATCACAAGAACATGTCTGACTCATAATTCAGAAATTATGTTTCGTTTAAGGAAAGTGAATCCTAGTTTTTTGCATGATTTGGATTGTGACATAATTGACCATTTCCTGTTATTGAACATCAGGATGTTTTAGTTTGGAGTTTTTAATTCTTCTAAATTCTCATTCTACTCAAAGCTGATTATCATTAGATTCTCATCATGGCCAAAAAATGTAACTCCTATATATTTAATGCAAACATTACTAGACTGTACAAAATCTTTATGATTTAAAGAAAATCATTCAGATATTTAAATAAAAGTGTTTGCTTTACAGTATTGAGAATTTGGTGGAAATGTGCCTACTTCATCATCCTAATGAAAATTTTTTTTTTCGTATTTCTCTCTTTTGCGTTGAGTTGTGGCAGGTTTCTAGAGATTCTCGTGGACAGATGGGTTTGATGTTAGTCGAGGTGCAGATCTGTTCTTTATTCTCTGTTCTGGTTCTGCTCGGTTGTTTTCTAGGGAATGATGTGGATTGAGTTTCGGCTCACAGGTGACTGACCTGCAGCACACATCAGAACACAATGACGTGTGTGTGTGTGTGTGTGTGTGTGTGTGTGAACACACGGTGAGCAGATGTTGAGGCTCATGTCTTCTTCAGCTCATATGGTGTGTAAGATAACAGACAAACACCACGAGCTGATGAAGTCAATGTTTGCAGGACTGTGTGATCACAGGATCCGTGTGTCTGTACACTTAAAGAGTGTCGTGGTGTTCGGTGATGGAGGTCAGATCCAGGTCGTGTTAAAGCACGTCTGAACACTGATGATTGCTCACTGGATGTGATTGTCATTTGATTAGAGTTTGAGTGCTTTTGATGATCAGTTCTGCTCGTCTCATGTTAATAGTCAAATCAGAAATCAAGCTTTCCTTGATCTTCTCAACTCATATTTGCTCAGAACTCAACACTTCTCCTCCTGCACAAATTAATTCAGCATGTGAACACAAAAGCACACACATTTCAAGGAGCACAGACGCTGTTATGAATCCTTTACTCAGAATCACTGATTCATGGAGGAATGAACCGTCACTTCTCTAAATATCGGAGACGTGCAGCGATTCTGCTTTGGCTTCGTTTGGATGCATTTCTGTTGACAGAGTACCAGACGAAATAACTCGATATGTTAGTCACTGATCATGTGTAGAAGCAAACACACGTGGGACTGGAAGAGAAGGGTGGGAAATAAGCATGAAAGACTAAATGATCACTGTTCTTGGCTAAAAAAAACACTTGACTTACATTATAAGTGAATGTCAGATGAATATTTATTTTTGAAGCTTTATCTACCATCACAGAGAGGCACAAACCACTTTCCAGAACCTTTTCATTCACTGTTCTTATCCGGTAGAAGGATCTCTCACCCTCATCCGAAATGTCCAGCTCCTGGCGATATTCAAGTGACGTGTGAAACTCATTTCTTAGTTGAGCTTTTAACTGCAACCTATCAAAAAAAAAAAAATGCTATGCTATGCTTCTCTCTCCCTCTTCTAGCTTGTATTTTTCTAAACAATGCGTGACACTTTGCATTGCATGCACTCCCATGTTTCTTTGCCTTTTTGATGAATTGTTGTTATATTTCTCCTTAAAAAGTGTCTAGGAAAAAGCGTCTGCTAACTGAATATTGTAAATGTAAATCTACACTGACAAAAAGTTACATTTTTGTCTTTTCTTTTGCGCTCATATTTGTGAAATAAATTTCATAATAAATACTGATTTATTAGATTTAAATAAAAAGTGGTTAGTACATTAAAATTCCACACACTCCATTAAGTAAAATTCTAAATTCTGTCATCATTTACTCATCCTCGTGTCGTTCCAAACCTGTATGAGTTTCTTTCTTCTGTTGAACATAAAAGAAGAGATTTGAAGAATGTTGGGAACCAAACAGTTGACGGTAGCCATTGACCAACATAGTATGGAAAAAAATACTATGGAAGTCAATGGCTACCGTCAACTGTTTGGTTACCAACATTCTTTAGAATACTTTCTTTTGTAGATTATGGCATATTTTCCATTTTTGGATGAATGTTTCTTTGTCTAAATTAAAATTTTTAAGGAAAGTGTTTTAACAGCGCTAATTTTAGAAATGCATTTCCAGTTTAACATGAGCAGAGTTAGACTCCTCTAAGGAAGCAACAAACTCTCGTTCATCACATCAACCTCAAGCTCAGCGACAGCCACAGAAACATCAACAACCCAACATTAAACACTAGCAGCTCTTTACTCACAAATGCAAAAAATAACACTTCATTTCAACATTTACTCTCCCTATTGAGTCCTTGGCAAAGCATGCTGGGAACTCAAAATCCTCCCATGCAGCTGCAGTTAATGCAAAACAAATGATTCCTACAGTGTTACATATTTACTGTTGAGCAGCTCTGTCGCTTCAGATCACTTTAATGAAGTAAATTCATTTAAAAAAGAACACATTTTTCCAGTGCACAGAGAGAAACTCTCAAATGAAGATGAACAAAAGTTGTGTTTCGTTGTAATGCGTATGATATGCTGTCCTTGAAGGTTTGGTCCAGAAGGAGTTTGTTGTCGTATTTGAGGTTCAGATGAAGCGGTGGTGTGTTTGGTGTGTCGGTGTCTCCTTACAGCTGCGTCCTGAACACACCTACTGCAGCCAAAATGGTGCTGACCTGTTTCTGACCTCTGAGTGTGAGCCGAGCGACGCCTGATGGAACGTTCCACTCGCTTCCCGTCAGCGGGGGGGTCGTCCTGTAGACACAAACAAACACACACTCCTCCAGCTGTGCACTTCCTCCTCTCTGATGACCGCTTCCTGTCCCAGAGCCTCCTGAGATCCTCTGTCCAGTCCAGTTAGAGTAATAACAGATTCACTGTGTGTGTGTGTGTGTGTGTGTGTGTTTGAGTGCCAATCACAGCACATCTGAATGCATTCAGTGTGTTGGGCCAATCAGATCCGACTGTGGGCGGGGCTATGACAGAAATAGAGCCCGGAGTTTCCCGTCAGTTATCAGACTCATGCTTTAAGAAGAAAACTCTTGATTTACATGAAACAGAAGCTGCACTTTAATCAGCTGTTCACCCAACCAGCAGAAATATGTTCTTGGAACTTGCTGTAGCTCTTGTTAAGTTATAAAATGTTTTTTTCTGTACGTTACAAATTTCCTGTTTTTAGAATGTTTTTTCTTGGTTATACAAACATTACGGGAACATTCAATTTTATCATTTGGCAAGCATTATGGGAATGATACTTTTCACTCGTTCTTTGAAACAACTTGTAACATTAAAAAAAAAATGTTAGATAAATGTCCAAAATAAAATTCCACAAATGATATACACTACTGGTCAAAAGTTTGGGATCAGATTAATGTTTCTTCTGCTCATCAAGGCTGCATTTATTTGATCAAAAATACAGGAAAAAAATGCAATATTGTGAAATATTATTATGATGTAATCAACATTTTTCTATTTTAATCTACATTAAACTGTAATTTATTTCTGTGATGTGCAGCTGTATTTTCAGCATCATTACTCCAGTCTTCAGTGTCACATGATCTTCAGAAATCATAATAATATGATGATTTATTATCAGTGCTGAAACTGTTGTGCTGCTTCATATTTTTTGGAACCTGTAATACTTTTTTTCAGGATTATTTTATGTATAAAAAGTTAAAAAGCATTTATTTAAAATAGAAATATTTCCCAACAATATACACTACAGTTCAGAAGTTTGGGGTCAGTAGATTTTTATTCTCTCTTTTTTTTTTAAAGAAATTAAAACTTTTATTCAGCAAGGATGTGTTAAAGATTTATATTGTTAGAAAAGATTTATATTTAACTTTTTATTCATCAAAGAATCCTGAAAAAAAGAATCGCAGTTTCCAAAAAAAATATTTGGCAGCACAATATTGATAATTCAAATAATAAATCAGCATATTAGAATGACTTCTGAAGGATCATGTGACACATTTGATAGAATATTAAAATAGAAACCATTATTTTATATTGTAATAACATTTTGCAAGATGACTGTTTATTTTCTGTATTTTTGATCAAATAGATACAGCCTTGATGAGCAGAAGAAAAAACATTACAAGTCTCACTGATCTCAAATTTTTGACTGTAGTGTATATAATGTTTTTGTGCTGATGATTTGAGAACATTATTAAAGGCTGGAGAGCTCTGAACAAACATTCTATTAACGTTACTGCAAGAACATTTGTTCATAACCTTGAGAAACCATTGCAGAATGTTCTGTTAGCTGAGTAAATGTGGATACGTGGTTAAAACTGTCTGACATTAAAGGGTTATTTCACCAAAAAAATGAAAGTTCTGTCATTAATGACTCGCCCTCACGTCGTTCCAAACCCGTAAGACCTCCGTTCACCTTCAGATCACACATGAAGATATTTCTGATGAAAACCCAGAGCTTTCTGACCCTGCATAGACTGCAACAGAACTGAAACGTGTCAGCAGAAAGTGTCGAATAAAGCTGGTATTTTTGTTTTCTTTTTGCACAAAAGTATTCTCGTAGCTTCATCACACTGACGACACATGCCCTATTTCAATGATGTCTGGCTCTTGAACGTTTCAGTTCTGTTGCAGTCTATGCAGGGTCAGAAAGCTCTGGGATTTCATCAGAAATATCTTCATT